>NC_056743.1:1000177143-1000205733 GCF_019279795.1 Protopterus annectens | reverse complement strand
TTGAGGTGTAATGAGCTGAGATAGCACAGGCATAAATCTTAAGAGGAGAAGGATAGGCCTTTGTGGAGCAGTTCTGCTAGATAATCTAGGATTTGAGGTAAGGTGGGCACGGTTGTGGCTTTTCCCCGAGACTGGCTCCAAGAACAGTATCTCTTCCACTTTTCTGAATATGATTTCCTAGTACTAGGCCTCCTGGCCTCAAGGATGACATCCAGCACCTGTTTGCTGAGGGCTGCTGGTGATGCATTCATGGAATGAGCCAGGCTGTTAGGTTCAGGGTTTGCAGCTGGGGGGTGCAAAATCTGGCCCTCCTGCTGGGACAGCAGGGAAGGGGTCTGATAAAGGTGCCAGGGTGACACTGCTGTCAGACTGCATAAAAGTGGGTACCAGTGCTGGCGTGGCCAGTCTGGTACAATCAGGATCGTCCTTGGCCTGTCCTGTTTGATCTTGAGTAGTACTTCCGAGAGGAGGGGCAGAAGGGGAAAGGCAAAGATTGAGTGGTTTTCCCATGTAAAGGATAGGGCATCCACTTTCCATGCTTGGCTGTGGGGAGTTCTGGTGCAAAATTTGCTCAATTGATGGTTCTGGGGGGAAACAGAAAGGTCTACCTCTGGTGTCCCCCACCTGTGGATTAGAAGCTTAAATGAGTTGGGTTCCAGTTTCCACTCTTGTGGGTCCATTAGATTTCTGCTCAAGTCGTCTGCCAGTGAATTTTGTTTGCCTGGCAGGAATTGAGCTTGCAGGTGCTCTTTATTGCTCAAGGCTGTGTTCCACAGAGCCATGGCTAACCTGCAGAGTGAGTGGGAAGGAGTTCCCCCCTGCTTGTTTATGTACCACATAACTGTGGTGTAGTCTGTCTTTATCAAGAGTTGTCCTGGAAGGATAAGGTTATTTGAAGGCCGTCAGTGCATTCTGTATAGCTAACATTTCTTTTTATGGATATGCAGGTGCATTTGTCTTGGACTCCATTTGCCTTGAATGCATTTGCCTGCCATGTGAGCCCCCCATGCATAGTCTGTTAGGGTTTGGGCGCCAGGGGGTTGAGTGAAAGGGAGTCCCTCATTGTGATAGCAGGCCTCTACCCACCAAAGGAACTCTGTTCTTGGGCAAGGAATGATAGGAATCATTGTTTCCAGGTCCTGAGAATGTTGACACCAGAGACTCAAGTACCACTTGAAGTTTCCTCATATGCAGTCTTGCATATGTAATTAGGAGAATGCATGAGGCCATGAACCCTAGGGCTTGCAGTATTTTTCTTACAGATAGCTGGGTTTGGGTGGCCAGTAGTTTGTCAAATAAACTGTTTTTTCTGGAGTAAGGAATGCCATCTGGGAAGTTGTGTTCAAGCTTGCTTCCAGGAATACAATCTTTTGGCTGGGTACCAGAAGTGATTTCTTTTCGTTGATGGTAAACCCCAGAGAAGTTAGGAGTCTTTTTACAAATGTCAGGTGCTGACGTAGCAATTCCCAACTGTCTGCCTGAATCAGGCAATCGTCCAAGTATAGGTAAATTTGAATTTTTCTCTGCCTGCACTATGCAATGGCTGGAGCCAGGCATTTTGTGAATACCCTGGGCGCAGTAGATAAGCCAAAGGGAAGTGCAGAGAACTGATAGTACATAGAGCCTACCCTGAAACGTAGATATTTCCTGCAAGATTCCCTTATGGGGATGTGCAGATAAGCTTCCTTTAAGTCTAGGGTGACCAGCCAGGAGTCCTTGGCTAGCATAGGAAGCAGCTATTGGAGAGTAAGCATTTTGAATTTTGGTACCAGCAGGAAGGTGTTCGAGAATTGACAGATCCAGGATAGAGCGCCAAGAGTTTTCTTTCCTGGGCACCAGAAAGAGTCTGGAGTAGAAACCCTGTCCCCTTTGCTCTGCTGGAACAGGTTGAATAGCTCTGACACTGAGAAGAGGAAAGTACTTGCTTTTGGGCCTCAGCCCACTGGTTTGGGGGGAGGGCTGGCAATCTGCTTGGGGTTGGCAGTGAGTGGAAGTAGAATCGGTATCCCTGGGATACAATGTTTAAGACCCATCTGTCCTGGGTAAGGTACTCCCAGTTTTTTGCATGCAGGGCGAGTTTTCCTCCTAGGGGTGCAAGTACTTGGGCATGGCTGGGAAGAATGAAGGACAAGTCACTGTGAACTTTTTCCATAACAGGGTGGCTCACCACTCCCTGTTTTTGAGGTGGGAGCACTCCATTGTTTAGATCTGTGCATACCCTGAGACTGTAGTTTTGGTGGTCTGCTGCCCCTGGGTTTGGACTGAGAAGGTCTGGGAGGGACCAGAAAGGACCAGTTTTTGAAGGCCAATGCCTACTGAATCTAGGTGGTTGTACCTGTAGAAAATCTTAAACAGCTTGCTCAGATTTAGCTTTTTCCTCCATCTTTTTAAGAACTTCTTCTGCTTTAGTGCCAAACAAATGTTCTAGGTTTAATTGAGCATCTAGTAATTTTGCTTTGACATGGCCTGGCAAGATTTGTTCATTCAGCCAACCATGCCTTCTAAGAACAGACCCAGTGACAGCAGCCTTGCAAGATGCTTCCAAGGCATCAAAACCACACTGCAAATTATGCTTTCCAACTTGGTTTGCAGAATGCTTAACTCTTGTAAATCGTTATGTTCTGCACAATCAGGAATAATTTTTTTTTAAATTAGTTCCATAATATGTTGCTGGTACTTCAACATGTGAAACTGGCAATTTAAAGCCCTGATGGCAAGAGTTGCAAAGGTATATACCTTCTTCCCCCATCTGTCTAAAGCCCTAGAATCCCTGCCCGAAGGGGTAGGGTTTTTGGCTGTAGCAGCTTTAATACCTTTAGGCCCCTGGGAAATGGTTTCTGGGTCCGCAGTGGGATTTTTAAATAGAAATTTGTGAGACAGTCAGGTACTCTGTAGTACCAGTCAGGCTTTCTAGAAGCTGGTAGCAAAGTATCAGGGGTAAGATTGGATTCCATGAAGACATCATCTACAATTTCTAGAATGGGGGGGGGGGGTTGCTAGAGGCCTGTGCTGAGGCAAGTTTAAAAATTCCCTGAATCTCTTTTTGGACTGTGGGTAGTCCTGGCACTCCCAGCAGAAATGCTCTGAGGGTATGCAGGGTTTCACCAAAAGAAAAGTCCTCTGGGGGGAGGCAGAGGGAATGGAATCCTCTGCATCTGAATCCTCATAGGTAGATAAGGGTATGTCCTAGTAACCTGAGGGGTCAGAGTCATCGGACTCATGATCTGTAGAATCATAAGGAAAATTAATTATTTGTCTTTTAGAGGGGGAAGGCTGGCTTCCCCCAACTCATTACAGCCGAGTGACGTCTCCAGGCGTTTCTGCAGTTACACCCTACTGCTCCTCTAGGCGTCAAATATTGCCTGTTCATATTTGCATTAATAATTCCAAAACCATGTTACATACAAGGTATCAGAAATTTTTATCTTGAAGCATACATGATAGCAAACACAATTGTATTGATATATGACCTCTGTCAATTGGTATTTGTTAAAAATGTAAGGTGATAACTTTTTAAATGCTGAAGCCACGCCCACTAGGGGTTAAAGGTACACACTCAAAAGAGCTCTACTGGAGGGAATGATAAGGTCTTCAGCCATTCTAAGCATTTGTTTCTGTGGCATGGAAGCTTGATAATGCACTTTGGTCGTCGGTTTCCTAGGCGTAGTGCGAACTTTGGGCCTGAGAAATTCTGCAGTTTTATTTCAGAAATGAAGTAGTTGGCTTAATACGAGCATCGGAAGGTCTGAATACACCCTTGGAAGCCGGTGCCTGCACAGTGGCTCTCGACCCATCCAAGGTAGAGACATCCACAGGTTCCATAGTCGAAGAAGCATCTCGCAGCATACCGGACTCTGAATGGGTCTCAGTAGAGGTCTGCGAATCTGTAGAAGCGGGTATCAGGGGCTGCGAAAGCGCCTCACTGAGTACCAGCAGACTGGCAACTAACTTAACAGAAGGGTCGTCAGCAGTTTTGGACCTATGCGGTCTGTGTCTGTCTTTATCCTTACATTTTTTTTGGAATATCGGTAGTCAGATGGCTTATTGAAGCCAATTTGGAATACGGAGAATGAGGGCGACAGAATTTAGCGACAAAGATAGTCTGACGAATAGTTCGGGGGTTGAACAGGGCACAAAACCAACAGTGAGGAACGTCATGGTCTGGGCCTAAACAAGTGATGCTGCAAGAATGGAAATTTCTGTGAGGTATTTGCTTTCCACAGGCAAAACAATTATTAACTTTTTCTGACATCAGTTAGAGAAAGAAAAAAGGATCCCCAATGGGGTACTTAGCTTTAGAAGACTTCAGGTCTGAAACTCGAATAACGAAAATTTCAGGTAGCGGCCGACCGGCACTTGCAAACTGCTTCTGCTTCAGGCTTCGCTTGGCAAGAATAGCTGATGTAACTGCTTCGGCTGCATGTTTTATACCCCTGACTACCATGTCATGGAAGAGGAGACAGCATCCGACACAGAAATCCCAAGACTTTGGTATTCTGGACGACTGAGGGCTACCTGCATGCAGATAAACCCAAGTGTGATGACTGCAACAGTGAAACACGAAGTCCTACCCTCCATGTCGAGAGGCCCAGAGAGTATGGCAATGGGCGATATCTTTTCAACGCTTTCTGACAGCAACGCATATCCCAGGGAAATCCAACGTTATAGCAGAAAGGCTAAGCAGAGCGATTCTCATGCCTCACGAGTGGTCCCTCAATCAGGAAGTTGTGAACCAAATTCTTCCCAAATGGGATCAGCCTTGCTGCGACCTATTTGCCATTCCCTTCAATTCCAAATGCAGCAAATACTTTGCCCTAATTTCCCCTCCAGGAGAGTCACCGAGGGATGCACTGGTGCACGATTGGCCCTTGGGTCTTCTTTATGCTTTTCCCCAGTTTCCCTCGATTCCAAAGGTCTTACAGAAAGCAAAGTTGTTGAGTCGCAGGTTACTTCTCATAGTGCCATACTGGCCTCGTCAGATTTGGTTAACCTTCCTTTGGCCCTACCTTCAGGAGGACCCATGGATCCTGGACCCAGTGCCGGATCTTCTGACGCAGTCAGGAAAGCTCCATCTTGCACTCCACACCTTCAAACTGACAGCTTGGCTGCTCCTCTTCCGCTCTTAGCCAGGCTTCCAGAATTGCCCCCTGCAGTTTGTCACATTCTAGTCTCTTCGCACAAGCAGACAACTAGGAATCTCTGTGTGCGCAAATGGAAGACATTCTCTTGTTGGGCTGACAAAAGACATAGATCCTTTTACAGCATCTATACCTCTAATCCTGGAATTTCTAACAGAAACCTTTAATCAAGAGGCAGCCACTATCAGCGTTCAATTAGCTGCTATTTCTAATTATCATGTGGGTGAATCAGGCTCTAGTCTAAGGCCTCAGACTATGCAAAACCTTCCTAAATGGTACTTTTCTGTTAAGACCTCCCATCAGAGAACCTCCTCCTCCTTGGGGACCTCAACCTAGTATTGTCATCTTTGATTCTGCCCCCTTTTGAACCAGCATCATGTTGTTCATTAAAATTTTTATCATGGAAAACACTCTTCCTGACAGCAATTACTTCAGCCAGGAGAGTGTCAGAGTTACAAGCCTTGTTTATCTGTCCACCTTATTTGATCTTCCATAAAGATGGTTTCCCTCAGAACAAATCCTTCCTTTAACCACAAGTTTGTTCTCAAGCCAAATTTAAACCAGAGTATAGAATAACCAGTGTTTTTTTCCAAACTACGGCAACAGGGCAGAGTATAATCTTCATCAACTGGATGTGCAGAGACCGTTACGTTTTTACTTGCACAGGACCAAAGAATTTAGGAAGTCAGACCAATTGTTTGTCTCCTAAATAAAAAAAAAAGGTTTGGCAGTCTCAAAAGTGACTTTGTCCAAATGACTTACTGAAACCATCACGTATGTCTAGGATTCCCACAACAAGGAACCGCCAAGGAAAATCAAAGGGCATTCAACTAGAGCGGTATCTACCTCCATTGCCTTTCAATTCAGACTTCCACTGGATTCAATTTGTGCTGCTGCTACATGGGTTAACCCTCATACTCATTACAAAGTAGATGTGGCCTCCCAGAACAGGGCATCCTTAGGTTCCACTGTTCTGAGAAGTTTATTCCCTTCAGCCACCCAAGAAAAAGATGCCGGGGACTCTGTCCCAAGGTAGCAAAACTGAAGGAGAGATGGGACAATAACATAAAAACGTTATGCATTCACCATAACGTTCCATGTTAGTTGTCCAGTATCTTGCATCCAGTCTTGCGTCCCTCCCAGCCATCTCCCTCCTGGAGTATCTAGAGGAATTTTTCTCAGAAATTGTCAAATAAGGTCTAATTCCCTTCTTGCTCTTTCTTGTTAATTTTTTAACAATGTTTTTTCGGATATTATCCTTTTGGATATTGTACATATCATGGGAACCTTCCATCTCAAACGAAATGTGGGGAATAACCACTAAGCACTATGGGATATGTATTCAGCCTCGAGCCAGTAGAAGCTCTCGAGCTTTAGTATAGGCAGAGTTGGAACAGAGTTTTCGGCTCCAAACCCAAGGTAGCAAGAATGAAGGCAAGATACTGGACAACAAACATGGAACGTTATGGTGAGTACATAACTTCTTTTTCTGCCCTGCTTTGTCCAATGCCTTTGTAACACTGGGTTTACCAGTATGCCATACTGTGTGCTCCAAGGGTGTTATGAGTCAGTGGGATTTGGATGCTTTTACTGACTATGCCAATATGATTTGTGTAGTGTTATGCCAATGTCCATTAATGCAGAGGCATGCTATCTGCACCAGGTACAATACTGTTCTACCACAGAAGAGAGACGTCCCATGTTTCTGATGTGTTAATACAGCAGGTATCACGTTAACAAATTTACACTTGAATGCTGTATTCTTAGTAGTTGTAGAGGGTCGATATCAGAACATCGAAGTATTAAAACTTTGAATGTTCTGACATCTAACTCTATTCAGCGAACGCTAAGAATAGCAAAGCTACAGAACAGCGAATTCTTTTCTCGGGAAAGAATTTGGTTGGCCGTTTCTGTGGCTTAGCTATTCTTAGCGCTGTGGTGGAAAGTTAAGGGTTGGGTTCAGGTAAGTGTGCGATTGTTTGTACGTTAAGGTTAGGCGTGTGTGCGATACTGACAGACTTTACGGTTAAGGGCGGTTTAAGTGAGTTAGGGCGCGGGTTAGGTAAGTGTGCGATAGTGCTGGACCTTAGAGTTCGGGTTTGGGTTAAGGTAAGTGGGTAGATAGTAGTGTATGTTTAGTTTAGTGTAGCGTTAGATGTAGAAATTTAAGTGTGTGTGTGGTTGCTGTTTGTTTGATGTGCTTGTGTTGTGCGTATGTGTGGTTCGGAGCAGCAAATTTTTTCCATGGGAAAAAATTCGCTGTTCTGAATGTTTGATATTCTCATGTTTAGATGTTTTGGGGCCGATGAAATAGCGTTCGCCATTTTCAGCTTTCGATAACATGATATAAACGCGTTTTAGAGCAAGGTGATAAATTGGTATTAAGTGTAGTATTATTTTACTTCTTTACATTCTTCTGTTCCGGTTACATGATATACATGTTTTGCACTTTGCTACCCAAATCATCTGGGCAAACATTTCTGTACCTCTTATCAGCAATACTCTGGACTACTGAAGACAGGCACTCGCCCAAAACTAAATGCAAGTCTAATTTCCTAATCCTTCTGCAGTCTCTGAAGCTGAGAGCCAATTCTATGAGAAAGTGTGTGACACAACAACCCTACTGTCCTCACCAATTTCCAAAAGGAATTTCAGACTACTGCTAGCTGGCTAGTTACTTAAATACTTGATGAGCATAGTTTGTCCCTGAAATAAAAAGTTCTGTACATTGTGTGATTTAAAACACAGTATTTTTTCAACTGCAATTCCAGCAAAAAGTTTCTGCTGGTCTGTGAAAGAGTTACTGCCACTTAGACTACTCTAAGCTTTCTACATGGGAAAGTATATACTTTAACACACTAACCCAATTGTTAATTTGTAGCCTTTCGTAAGCAAACCTACATAAAAATGCCTCTTTTGTACACCTCAGTCTCGTTCAATTTTTCCACATCATCTTTACCCTACTCCCATAACATTTCTTTCCTAAACTCGTAACTGCTAGAACTTATTTACCAAGAAAAAGAATGCACCTTCTTGGCACATGATGACAGCACTCCCACTTCCTCGACTTACGACTGCCATTCACGGACTTTGAGGCTTGTGTTGAATCTGAGCCACCTCCTATCATGTTGGGATGCTCCGCCCCAGAGCTGCGCATCATATTGCTCTCTGAGTTCACTTATGTTCCAAGAGTACTTAATTTCTATTTGCTGAATGTATTGTACAACTAAAAAGAAAGGTTAATACACTGGTTTCTTGAAATCTTTCATTGCTGGTATCTGAAAACCATTACTGCTGTCACCTTAGCTTCTCAGACTACGTTTCATCCTCTGCAGTGTCAAAGGTAATATTTGCTCTTTAATGGTTAGAAACTTTCTGTATGTAAGCCATATCCTTGTAGGGATTCTTTCAAGGGCCGCATTGTGTGCGTTACACACAACAGATTTTTCACCAAGTTAGATACTGTACATGGAGTATGTATGTATGTCTAAAAATGGTGACATACTGGGAAATAACTGGTATCAATGTAGTGGCGTCTGTGGCACAACAGATACATTTGGCGGATAAAGCCCACAGCAGGCTGCTATAACTGATCTGCTGTCCAGTGTTCATGGTGTTGGGGGGGGGGGGAGGCACAACTGAGGAGCAGTCTGTAAGCAGTTACTGAACTCTGTTTTCTGAGCAGGCTCACAGTTCAGTGGGCAGTGTGCCATGTAGATGAAATTGTTGTCAATGGTGTCTGAACGAGCCCAGTTAGTTGCTGTAGAGATCAAAGTGACTAGAAGGTGTAGTGGTGCAACTGGAAAAGCAATAGATGAATGACTGCCTCCGTGTTTGGCAAAAGTAGCTGTAGACGGTATGCTTGTGTCAGGACGTGAACCCCTGTACTGTACGAGCCACTTATGTGGTACCTGCATTAAAAAGTGACTGAAATGGTTAGCTTCCTTGCTTGTTACATTAGTAACTGCATAAGATTGCTTGGCTAGTTGCTGTTGAGGTTATTTATACAAGTATATGAAGGGCCAAAGCACAGACTGCAGCAACAAGTTGGCTGGTCAGTTGTGTTACTACATGGTGTTGCAGTGAAGGAGAAAGAAGGAAGTAGCCAACCCCTGTCTGAAGTGATCATATGCACTGGCTGACAGACGCCTATCAGGAAAAGGACTCCTCAATTAGTTCAGCTTTAATGTCCATCTTGGGCCACAATCAATTTACAGAAAGTAAATTGTATGTGCGGGTATTGTAAAGACTGCTGCCGGGAACTCAAAACAGACAAAAACGAGTAAAATACAGTAAGTTTGTTTTCTGCCAAGTAGTTTTTGTTTTAGTTTTACGATATGCGATACCATGATACGTCTTTTTTTTTGGTTTGCTGTTAAATGACGTTTTGTCTAGGGTTCAAATCTACCATTTGATTTAAATATTTCGCAATTGTTGAACTGGAAATATTGTGTGGTGAAGTAAACAGTGGGGTTAGAGATGAACATTCTTTGTACTGTTTGTAGGTTTTGTAATCATATCTTGAAACACATTTCATTAATATATTTCATTCTGCTGCTATTTATATATCCTTACTTGAGTGTGGTGGAGGTATGGTTGAGTGTGGTGGAGGTATGGTTTACTACTGTAAGTCAGACTGTGCTCAGTGTTTGGATTTGTGTTTTGCAAGGCAATAATGACTACTTGCCACTTGTGCTATCAATTAAGTTTTCTGCGCTGTTTTGCTTGTTTTAAAGTGCAGGACAAGTTTGTGTTTAATGATCAGTGATGTACTTGAATCATTTTATTTGCAGTAGCTATTATTAAATGATGAACATTTTTACATGTTTAGAGTTTCTTTCTTGATCTGCCTTTTTTTTTTTTTTGGGGGGGGGGTAATATCAGAAGTACAGCAAATTGTAAAAGAAGCATTATAGAGCATCCATTTAAAGAGCTCACATGCGTTAGCTGTATGGCATCTCTTTTCATTACTTTTGCTTAGTAATGTAAGGTGTGATTTTTTTTTTTTTTTTTTTTTTTTAAGTTCTGGGTTTATTAAAAGCCAATGAATTATAACTGCTGCAGTTATTCTGTCTTGATTTGCTGTTTGGTGATTTCGTGGGCACCTCTTCAGTAGAACTTGCTGTGGAGTATTGTTGGTCTTGTAAGGATTAAATTCTGGATGTTATGTAGTTCAATCTCGCCTACATTCTTACCCGTGGGTTCGGAGCCGAACCTCGGCTCTGACTCAGCCATACTCTAGCTCAAGTCTTTCAATTGGCTGGGCCTAAGAGGTATCCCATACTGCCCTGCTCCCTTTCCCCAGATCTCGTTTGTCGCTCGCAAAGCTCAGACGTGGTCTTGCTCTTGGCTGTGGCTAAATATAACTTTTGTGTCTTGACTAATATTTTGCTCCAAAAGCTATTTTCATAGCTGTGTCTGCATGTGTGTTATGGTTGTTAAGCAGTTTTGCGCTCCTTCTGTTTCTTTTTATCTACTTTACTGGTATCCCGCCCTACGGGCTAGGCCCGTTTCAGTTAGACGACCTAGTCCTCCCTTGGTTGTCTTGTTTCCCTTCTGCGTTTGTCTTCTGCTTAGGTACCTATCCTCTCCGGGCTAGGACCGTTTAAGTTAGAGGACCTTGTCCTTCTTAGTGTTGTTTGTCCTTCAGGACCATTTGAGTTAAAGGTCCTGGTGTGTTATCTGTAGTTTTAGTTATTGTTTCCGCGCTTTT
The DNA here is from genome assembly GCF_019279795.1 of Protopterus annectens. Classification (NCBI taxonomy): domain Eukaryota; kingdom Metazoa; phylum Chordata; order Ceratodontiformes; family Protopteridae; genus Protopterus; species Protopterus annectens. The sequence goes on along the minus strand of NC_056743.1, from coordinate 1,000,194,882 downwards.
TGCAGGTCAGTCTGTGGTGCATATTTAGTGTCCTGCCTACTATGTCTAAACATACTAAAGAAAGTACAGTTTTGTACCTACCATAAATGTAGATGTCCGACAGATATGCAACTGACGTTGGGGAAGAGGCGACATCAGCCAACGCCGGACCCAGACTTTGGAATCCGGCCGACTGAAGGGCTGCCTGAGGCAGGACAACCCATATGTCAGGACTGCAGTTGCATTCTTGAAGGACATCATAAGCCTTCGTGCTTCAAGAAGTGTAGTAAATGTGGGTAAAAGATGTCTATTACCGATGGGCATTCGGTATGTGTTTATTATCTGGGGGCTATACACCTTCAGGAATCTTGTGCTTTTTGTCATGCGTTCAGCCCTCGTGTTCAAGAACGGAAGAACAAGCTGATACTGAAGGGTCTACCGAAACCTTCCTTTGAGGAAGATTTGGATAGGTCTTCTAGTGCCAAGTCCTCTCCCGCCAAAACATCTAAAAGCAAATAAACGTTCTCCGGCTCCGTCTGTACTATCGGAGCCTCCGGAGAAAGTTACCAAATCTACTGTGGCATCCTCGGCTCCACTGTCTTCGGTGCCGAAGAAAGTTTCTGAAGCTACAGGACCTACATCGGCTCCCAGCTTTTCGGAGCCGGTGACGAAGATGCTAGCTCGAAACCGGTCTCCAGTTTTTAGACCGGTCTCTCCTCCTCGCAGGTCTCCAGAGAGGAGGTCTAGATCTCCCACCTTGTCCTCTAGGTCCTCCAGGACACTCTCTGATGTAGATGTGGATAGACTGGTGCAGAGACTGCTCCAATCACTGGTGCTGGCTAAATTGCTTTTGGCTCTGGAGCCAGTCACCCATCCATCGTCGATAGATCCTCCTCTAAGCAAATCCCAGCCTTTGGAGCCAGAGAGGTCGGCGCCGTATGATGCTTCTAGGTCGGCTCCGCCCACAGGGTCCAGGACTCATGGTCCCTCAGTCGGACCCGAAGAGGAGGCCTCGGGACGTTCTTCGGCTCCCAGCCTCCCACTCTGTGCTTCAGCTCGAGTGAGCCAGACTCTTGCTTCGGCTTTGGACCTTGTCCCTACTGCTCCGAGAGATTCCACGGTTAGTCGATCTTAGGAGTCGGGGGGGGGGGGTCAGCTTTCGAGGTCATGTGGAGCATGCTGGCCAGATCCTCAGCTGCATCATACAGTTGACACTCTTCCCCTTCCAGCCCCAGTAACAGTCTCTGATCGCCCTCTATCTTTGGACAGCAGAGACCCAAGGCCTCAGGAGACGCCCATGAGTGGTCCCCCATTTTCTGAGTTCTCAGAGTTTGTGCGGGAGGAACCCCCCAGAAAAAGAATGTGCAAAAGGAAGCACTTAGACTCCCAGGAAGAGTCTTTCACGTCAGACACTGACCTCGAGGAATCAGAGGGGTCCCCCAAGTCGTCCTCTGAGGATATCTCCTTTTCTGATATCCTAGAGATCTTGAAACAGAGGCGCGACTGGCCCTCAAACCCCCCCCCTGTGAAGAGGAGTCAGTATTCCTGAAGGCCTTTGGGGCTCAGCCTTCCGCCTCTTGGCTATCTCCACCCTTCGACGAACTCCTGAATCTGGTTTGTCGTAGGGTGTGGGAAACCCCTGACTGTGGAACCAGTCCCCAGGAGACCCAACAAAGTTCTGTCTGCCCCGCTGACAAAGACTTTCTTACAAAGGGTTGGGAGGGTGGCCTAATGGTTAAGGTGTTGTTTGCCTTACAAACACAAGGTGCAGGGTTTGAGTCTCACAAGGGATAATTGGCTAGGCTTACAATGGCTCACAAGGGCAGTTGGCTTAGTACTAACCTATGAACCTATAAAGGCGTCCCAGTAGATGCCATGGTGGTGGCAGCTGCCACCAAGAAGGAACTGGCTGAGACTTCATCTACCGACCATCCCCCTATCAAGGAGTCTAGGACCATGGACCGGTATAGCAAGCACAGGTTTTCTTCAGCGGCCTTTACTCTGTGGTCACTGAATTACTCATCACATTTTACAAGGCTCCAAAGAGATCTCCTGAAAGATGCAAAAACAACGAGCACAGTATCCACCAACAAATTTATTTAAAAACTCAAATCTCTCTCTGACGTCTCGGCCAAAGCCTTCAAGGAGAATAAAACACTCTCAGCATCATAGCAATATATACATCTCACTATCAAATAATTATACAATTAATCAATTAACTCACACATTAATAAGATAATGCCTTCCAATTGAGCTCCTCATTTAGCCCAAAAGGAGACAGTTTTAAATTTCAAGATGTACATAGCTTCTTTTCACAATAAAAGAGTTTTCACATTCACATTATGATATACAGAGACACAAATTTGTTCTAATATGGTGCCTTTTAAACCTCCACTACATTTATTATGAAATTGTGCAAAATGCAAAGCTACAGGGCTATCAATATTAGCATTGTTTATGTCCATAACATGCTCTAAGAGCCTTATTTTAAATGCCCTTTTCGTCTCTCCTATGTAAAATTTATTACAGGGACATTGTAGGGAATAAACAACACCTATTGAATTACAATGAAAAGAATTATGAGTACTAAATTTAACATTATTAATAAAGTCAAAGTTAGTTACAATATGCTTGCAGGCTTTACATTTCCCACAAGGGAAAGTTCCAATTCTAACAGGTTCCCTGTATAATTCTGGAGAGGGTATAATAAACTTACTTTTCACCAAAAAATTTTTAATATTTTTTCCTTTACGATAAGAAAATTTTAAATTCAAATTCAACCACTGTTGTACGTTCTTTAAAGAACATAAAAAATACCAAAAGCGGCTCACTATATCAAGAAAATGCATAGTAAAACAGCCAAAAGTAGTCACAAAATAAATACTATCATTTGGCTTATTAAAATTACTGTGCCGTATCATATCCCAACCAAAAATGTTGGTATTTCTACATCCAGTTGGTTTTTCACCTTTTGGTTTAACACCTGTTACCAATCTAACAAAACCTTTATTCAAAGTTTCCTTACTATATCCTCGAGCTAAAAAAGAATTAACCAAGGAATTCATTTCTTTTTGAAAAGTTTCAGGCTTGTTACAAAGTCTATATATACGTAACATTTCTCCATAAGGTAAGGCATTTAATGTGTGGGGAGGGTGCCCACTAGTACCATATAAATATTGACATATTCCTTCAAATTTCTTATTGAGGGAGGTAACAACATTCCTACCATCAGAAATATCTAACACCACATCTAAAAATGGAATAATATGTCCAATATTCAACCCATCAAATTTTAACAAATATTTATTTTTGTTAATATCATTAAAAAATTCCATTATCTCTTCCTTATTACCATCAACCAAGAATATTAAATCGTCCACGTACCTATAATATTTGATAACGTGTGTGTGGAAAAATTTATGTTTGTAAATGACTTCCAATTCAAATAATCCCATAAAAAGATTAGCATACATGGGGGCAAATGCAGCCCCCATAGCTGTACCCTGCAATTGTTGGTATAAAATATTATTAAACTCAAAAAAATTATGAGTCAAACAGAAATAAACCAATTCAACTATATATTCTGTAGCGGGAGAGTCTCCTAAAAAAATCTAATGGCCTCTATTCCAAACTGATGCTTAATATTAGTATATAAACTCTTGACATCAATAGTGACCCATAACATATTTTGATTTAGTTTAATATATTTGACTTTATCCAAAAAGTCAAAAACATCACTTGTATATGAAGGTAATCTAGTGACGTACAGAGACAAAAAATGGTGTAAAAAATACCTAAATTGTGCAAGAAATAAAAAGAACCTGAAACTATAGGCCTACCTGGAGGGCCTATATAAATTCTTGTGTATTTTAGGTAGGCAGTAAAATAAAGCCATTTTGCAGCCAGCCTTCAACCTGAAACTTTTTTTTAACTTCTGCTTGACAGAAATAACCTAATCTGACCCCTTTGTTCATAAGGTCCAAATACTCATCAATGGATGTAAAATATATCTCTGAATCCACAACTTTATATGTATTTGTGTCACTCAAGTGCTCCATACACATATACAAATAATCAGAAAAATGCATAGCTACCAATTTGTTTCCCTTGTCAGATGGTTTAAAGACAATTTCATTCATCCTGCCAAGAGTTAGCAAAGCTTTCCATTCTTCACGTCGCATATTGTACTTTATATTTGATCTATTATTCATATATTCCTTATAAGCTAACTCAGTAAAGTAATTCACTATATTTACAAACTGACATACCTCTCCATTTAAACTATTGGGCACGAAAGTGCTATGTGAAGGAACCCTGGTTGTATCAAACTTATAATAAGCATTACTGTCATCATCTGAAAGACATGAATAAAAGCTATCAAATGAGCTACCAACACTATCATCACATACTGTGGAAGAGAAAATGTCACCATTTCTAAAAAAATATTTTAAATGTAACTTTCTAGCAAAAGCATATACATCATTTTGTAGTTCATGAAGTCGGATAATGATGGTTGTACTTAAAGAATATGAGACAACGTTAATTGATAGAAAAAAAGGGAAGTTGTTGCGTGATGTACGCGACTGAGTCGAACAAGGCTTTCCTTTCAAGGACACAACGTAACAAGCTTCGTAAGCAAGTTAGGTTTCATCCGGGTCCGACTGTGAATCCACCGCAATATTCTTCAGCATCAAAAGGCGGCTACACCTCGTATGAAGACGATAGCAATGATTCCGAATACCCTGCTCTCCCAGCGGCTCAACAGAGGGACAATTTTCGGCAAACTTTTCGTGGGGATGTTGCCACTTCTATCCCCAATGTACAGGGACAGAAACGGACATGGGAACAATCATCAAACACAGGTGGGCAACGCCATGGACAGGGTGGATACAAACTGGGTAGACGTCGATTCCAATTTTGCTCATAGTGCTAATATTTTGTTAAATACCAAGGATTATCTTATCAATTTATCAAATTATGAATTTAGTGAAATAGAAATGTCTGTATTGAATAGGGGCCTTAAATTCATCCCTACGGTGGTTACCCGACTTCATGAACTACAAAATGATGTATATGCTTTTGCTAGAAAGTTACATTTAAAATATTTTTTTTAGAAATGGTGACATTTTCTCTTCCACAGTATGTGATGATAGTGTTGGTAGCTCATCTGATAGCTTTTATTCATGTCTTTCAGATGATGACAGCAATGCTCATTATAAGTTTGATACAACCAGGGTTCCTTCACATAGCACTTTCGTGCCCAATAGTTTAAATGGAGAGGTATGTCAGTTTGTAAATATAGTGAATTACTTTACTGAGTTAGCTTATAAGGAATATATGAATAATAGATCAAATATAAAGTACAATATGCGACGTGAAGAATGGAAAGCTTTGCTAACTCTTGGCAGGATGAATGAAATTGTCTTTAAACCATCTGACAAGGGAAACAAATTGGTAGCTATGCATTTTTCTGATTATTTGTATATGTGTATGGAGCACTTGAGTGACACAAATACATATAAAGTTGCGGATTCAGAGATATATTTTACATCCATTGATGAGTATTTGGACCTTATGAACAAAGGGGTCAGATTAGGTTATTTCCGTCAAGCAGAAGTTAAAAAAAAGTTTCAGGTTGAAGGCTGCAAAATGGCTTTATTTTACTGCCTACCTAAAATACACAAGAATTTATATAGGCCTCCAGGTAGGCCTATAGTTTCAGGTTCTTTTTATTTCTTGCACAATTTAGGTATTTTTTACACCATTTTTTGTCTCCGTACGTCACTAGATTACCTTCATACATAAGTGATGTTTTTGACTTTTTGGATAAAGTCAAATATATTAAACTAAATCAAAATATGTTATGGGTCACTATTGATGTCAAGAGCTTATATACTAATATTAAGCATCAGTTTGGAATAGAGGCCATTAGATTTTTTTTTAGGAGACTCTCCCGCTACAGAATATATAGTTGAATTGGTTTATTTCTGTTTGACTCATAATTTTTTTGAGTTTAATAATATTTTATACCAACAATTGCAGGGTACAGCTATGGGGGCTGCATTTGCCCCCATGTATGCTAATCTTTTTATGGGATTATTTGAATTGGAAGTCATTTACAAACATAAATTTTTCCACACACACACACGTTATCAAATATTATAGGTACGTGGACGATTTAATATTCTTGGTTGATGGTAATAAGGAAGAGAGATAATGGAATTTTTTAATGATATTAACAAAAATAAATATTTGTTAAAATTTGATGGGTTGAATATTGGACATATTATTCCATTTTTAGATGTGGTGTTAGATATTTCTGATGGTAGGAATGTTGTTACCTCCCTCAATAAGAAATCTGAAGGAATATGTCCATATTTATATGGTACTAGTGGGCACCCTCCCCACACATTAAATGCCTTACCTTATGGAGAAATGTTACGTATATATAGACTTTGTAACAAGCCTGAAACTTTTCAAAAAGAAATTCCTTGGTTAATTCTTTTTTAGCTCAAGGATATAGTAAGGAAACTTTGAATAAAGGTTTTGTTAGATTGGTAACAGGTGTTAAATCAACAGGTGAAAAAACAACTGGATGTAGAAATACCAACATTTTTGGTTGGGATATGATACGGCACAGTAATTTTAATAAGCCAAATGATAGTATTTATTTTGTGACTACTTTTGGCTGTTTTACTATGCATTTTCTTGATATAGTGAGCCGCTTTTGGTATTTTTTATGTTCTTTAAAGAACGTACAACAGTGGTTGAATTTGAATTTAAAATTTTCTTATCGTAAAGGAAAAAATATTAAAAATTTTTTGGTGAAAAGTAAGTTTATTATACCCTCTCCAGAATTATACAGGGAACCTGTTAGAATTGGAACTTTCCCTTGTGGGAAATGTAAAGCCTGCAAGCATATTGTAACTAACTTTGACTTTATTAATAATATTAAATTTAGTACTCATAATTCTTTTCATTGTAATTCAATAGGCGTGGTTTATTCCCTACAATGTCCCTGTAATAAATTTTACATAGGAGAGACGAAAAGGGCATTTAAAATAAGGCTCTTAGAGCATGTTAGGGACATAAACAATGCTAATATTGATAGCCCTGTAGCTGTGCATTTTGCACAATTTCATAATAAATGTAGTGGAGGTTTAAAAGGCACCATATTAGAACAAATTTGTGTCTCTGTATATCATAATGTGAATGTGAAAACTCTTTTATTGCGAAAAGAAGCTATGTACATCTTGAAATTTAAAACTAGGTCTCCTTTTGGGCTAAATGAGGAGCTCAATTGGAAGGCATTATCTTATTAATGTGAGAGTTAATTGATTAATTGTATAATTATTTGATAGTGAGATGTATATATTGCTATGATGCTGAGAGTGTTTTATTCTCCTTGAAGGCTTTGGCCGAGACGTCAGAGAGAGATTTGAGTTTTTACATAAATTTGTTGGTGGATACTGTGCTCGTTGCTTTTGCATCTGGCTGCTTCCTGTTGTTCCTTTTAGATCTCCTGAAAGAGCTTGGAAAAACTCTGCAAGGTAACATATCTGACGCAGTGGCTCAGAAAGTCAATGTTCAGATGTCTACCTTAAATTCTATAGCTAACTCCTCCATGAGGCTGATCTCCTACGCAGGCGAAGGAGCAAGTAGGACAGCGAGTTCCGGAGTCTCTCTCAGGAGACACTCCTGGATGCGCCTTTGTAATTTTGCGGAGGCCTTCAAGTCTACAATTCACCAACATCCCTTTTGATGGTTCCTCCTTGTTCGTAACCAAGGAGAAAGACACTCTCACTAGGTACGAGCAAGAGGGTAAAACTCTGTCTGCCGTGGGAGTCAGTTTTTCCATGCCTTCTAGACCTTATCCCAAGAACCAGAAGGGTGGGAAAATGTGGTTCAAGAAATTGCAGAGATTTTTCCCTGATGCACAAAGTGAATCCCCCTCCAGGGGCAGGGGAGGGGGTGGCAACTCAGGTAGACATCGCCCTAGAGGCAGAGGAGGCCCGCGTAACCAGGAAGACCGTGACTCCTTTTGTGGTCCTTCCTACCAATGCGACTGCGCTTCTCCGGATCCAGTCGGGGGTCGCATCTCACTATACCCAGAAGCCTGGCAGCACATCCCTTAGGACCAGTGGGTATTAAAAATTATTTCCGGAGGATATCACATTCCATTCTCTTCTCCCCCCCCCCCCAGCCGATCAAAAGAATCCCAGATGTTCTACCCAAAGAGATTCTGCAGCTTCAGAAATTCAAAAGCTGCTAGAAAAAGGAGCCATCCAGCATGTCCCCTCAGACCAGATCGGATTAGGGAATTACTCCAGATTCTTTTTGGTGCCGAAAAGAACAGGGGACCCGAGACCCATCTTAGATCTCAGCCGCTTGAACCTCCATGTGATTAGTCCAAGTTCTGAATGGTCACATTGCAATCTATTCTCCCACTGTTGGGAAAAGAAGTGTGGATGTGCTCCATCGACCTCAAGGATGCTTACTACCATATAAAAATGGACAGGACATCTTCAGCTGGGAGCCAGTCATTTTCAGTTTCGAGCCCTGCCCTTTGGTCTCACCACAGCCCCCAGGGTGTTCACCAAATGTATGGCAGTGATGACAGCTCACTTGAGACGTCAGGGATTCCAAATGTTTCCGTACCTGGACGACAGGCTCCTCTCTGCCACCACCAGGCATCTACTACTACAGACCAGAGACGCCACGATCAATCTGCATCAACAATTGGTTGTCACTCTAAACTGGGAAAACTCTACCTTGTCGCCCTCACAGCATGTCACCTTTATAGGCACCGAGTTAGACACCGTGCGCATGAGGGCGTTTTTACTTCAAGAAAGGATTCAAGGTTTGCAACAGGTAAACGCGTTGCTCCCTTTAAAGAAAGTGAAGGCAAAAACTGTTCTGAAATTGTTAGGGACGATGGCCTCAACAATTATGCTGGTCCCTCTTGCGAGGCTACACATGAGGCTCCTTCAGTGGATGCTCTTTGCTCAGTGGTCTCTACAAAATATGCCGCTTTCTCATCTCATAATGATAAGACAGGTGCAAGCAGGATCTACACTGGTGGCTTCACACCAGCAACCTCAATGCGGGGAAACCCTTAGTTCCATTCCCTCCTGTTGCGACAGTGACCACGGATGCCTCCCAGATGGGGTGGGGGGGCATTATCTCGGCAGGACAGTCCAAAGCTTGTGGCAAGAACACAAAATACATCTGCATATCAATACCTTGGAGATGAGAGCAGTGCTACCAGCGTTGCAAGCACTTCTGAGCTTTCTTCCTCTCGGGACTATTGCGATCCACTCAGACAATAAATGTCGGTGGTATGGTATCTGAACAAACAAGGTGGAACCAGATCTTATCCCCTTTGCAGAGAGGCAATGCGAGTGTGGCAGTGGGCAGTGTCTTCCCAACGTTTTCTTGTAGCAATGCACATCCCGGGGAAGTCCAACGCGATCGCCGACAGGTTGAGCAGAGCTATTCTTATGCCTCACGAGTTGTCCCTGAACAGTCAAGTTGCGCAGCAGACTTTCTGCAGATGGGGTCAGCCTTGCTGCGATCTATTTGCCAGTCCCCTCAACACCAAGTGCAGCAGCTACTTCACCCTTATTGCCCCTCAGGGTGAGTCACCCATGGATGCTCTGGTCCACGGTTGGCCCCACGGTTTACTGTATGCCTTCCCTCCTGTTCCTCTGCTGACAAAGGTTATTCAGAAAGCGCAATCCTTGGGAAGCAAAATTATTCCGATTGTTCCACACTGGCTTCGTCAAATTTGGTTCCCCTTTCTCCATCCCTATCTTCTAGACGCACCCTGAATTCTGGACCCACAGCCAGACCTACTGACTCATATGTCAGGGCAGTTCCATCCCTCTCTTCAAACCCTCTGGTTGACAGCCTGACTACTCCACTTCCATCACTGATCAGGTTTCATTGTTTTTCTCCGGAAGTGGTTCATATTCTATCTTCTTCCCATAAGCCTTAGACCAGGAAGATTTATTCCAGTAAATGGAAAAGATTCTCCATACGGGCTCATGCAAGGCACATTGATCCTTATACAGCCCCGATTCAGTTCTGGAATTTCTTTCCATGCTTTTCAATCAAGGTTCAGCAGCCGCTACCATAAAGGTCCAGTTGGCGGCTATTTCCACTTTTCACATTGCCAATGAACCCAGTTGAATGGCACAGACTTTGTAAGGCATTTTTGAAGGGCACTGTGCTGCCTCGCCCTCCAGTCTTTGAACCGGTTATGCCTTGGGATCTAAATTTTGTGCTACAATGCCTTACACCACTTCCCCCTTTGAGCCTGCAACTACTTGTGACATGAAATATTTGACTTAGAAAACTATCTTCTTGATAGCCATCACTTCAGCCAGACGCATCTCAGAGCTCCAAGCCTTGTCAATAAGACCGCCTTACTTGATTTTTCACAGGGACAGGGTTTCCCTCAGACCAAACCCTTCCTTTATGCCAAACGTGGCTTTGGTTAGTAATCTCAACCAATCCACTGAAATGCCCGTATTTTTCCAGAGCTCTCCAATAGGGCAGAATTCAAATTTCACCAGTTGGATGTTCACAGGCAGTTGCACTTTTATTTACATAGAACGAAGGATCTTAGAAAAATCAGACCAGCCTTTTGTCTCATTTTCAGAAAACAAAATTGGGTCTCCTGTTTCCAAAGTGACTTTGTCTACAAGGATCTCTAGTTGTATTTCCTTCATTTATGCCTCAGGTGGTAAGGATTTACCATTTAGAGTGAAGGCTCATTCTACCCGATCTATGTCAACCTCTACAGCATTTCAGCCAGGATGTTTATGGATATTTGTGCTGCAGCTACATGGTCATCTCCTCATACCTTTATTACTCACTACAAATTGGATTTTGTATCCAGAGGCAGATCTTCCTTTGGTTCCACATTGCTCAGGAGTATTTTCCACGGAGCTTCCCAGTTTTCAGGTGCTGGGGACGCTGTCCCATGGGTAAAAATGTAGGCGAGATTGGACTACATAACATCAAGAAGTTATGTACTCACCATAAAGTTCGATGTATGTAGTCCGTCTCGCCTCACATTCTTACTAACCCCCCCTCCATCCCCCATCCTGGAGGACCTAAAGGTTAGTTCTGGTTTCAGTACGCCTTTTATTATTGGAATGTTTTTTTCCTTCTTTTGTGTCATGTGGATGAAAGGGAGCGATTGTGTGATTGAGCTTGCAGCAAACAAGATCTGGGGAAAGGGAGCAGGGCAGTATGAGATACCTCTTAGCCCAGCCAATTAAAGCAAAAACAGAAGAAACCTGGAAGAACACCGCTGGATGCCTCAAATAGTAAAGTAAAAACTTTTAATAAAAACTTGTGCAAAACAGATAAGCGCTTTCGGGTTGGTAGCCCTTCATCAGATCTGACTTAGAGACTGCCTTACCCAGTGCGAATTTTGCAAAGGAGACTAACAGTTGATCGGATTTCCTATGACCAGCTGTTCTGTGAATATAGAAGGGCAGCTGCCTGTGAACATCTAAAGAATGTAATTTATATTCTCCTTTGTTTTTATAGCAGGGGAAGAAACTGGCAAACTAATCGATTGGTTGATATTGGATTCTGAAGAGACCTTCGGTAGAAATGAAGATTTGGTCCTGAGGAACACCCTATCCAGAAAAAAGAAAAGATATGGTGGTTTGACACACAAAGCCTGGAGTTCAGAAACCCTTCTAGCAGATGTTATGGCTACTAAGAAGGCGTTTTTTCATGAAAGGTATTTTAAAATCCACAGAGGCTGCAGGCTCAAAAGGGGAAGAGGTTAGAGCCTGCAGAACTAGAGATAAATCCCAAGGTGGTATAGCTTCCTTAACCAGAGGCCTCAAGAGAAATGCACCTTTGAGGAAGGTTTTGCAAATTTTTGCAGCCATGAGAGGTGCTGAGTTGAGACCCACATGGTAATGGGAAATGGCTGCCATCTGAACTTTCACCGTGGAAGAGCTTGCTCCTTGCTGAAAAAGGTTAGTCAAGAAGTCCAGTACCGCCGAAAGTGGTGCAGAAAAGGGGTCAAGGTTATTAAGTTCTGCCCAAATAGAAAACCTCTTCCATTTGCTTCGATAAACCTTCCTAGTGGAAGGTTTATGGGCCGCCACTAAGATGGCTTTCACAGGTGACGAGATACCGGGAGTCCTTATCGGGGATGGAATTGGAGCAGCCAGGCTGTCAACTTCAGGGTGTGAAGGTTCGGAGTTGGAAGTCCTTGAGGGTGGGAGATGAGATCCGGAATCGGATCTAGAATCCAGGGAGGATTTACTCTGTGAGACCACACGAAGGGGAACCAAGGTTGACGAGGCCAGAACGGGGCAATGAGAATCATTTTGCTCCCCAAGCTGTTGGCTTTCTGCAAAAGTTTCTGCATTAGAGGCAGTGGAGGGTAAGCGTAAAGGAGACCGGGAGGCCAAGCATGCACCAGGGCGTCTCTCGGGGATTCCCCGAACGGGGGAAATAGAGCAATGAAACTGTTGCATTTGGCGTTTGAGGGAGAAGCAAAAAGATCGCAACAGGGCTGTCCCCAGGCGGCAAAAATCTGCTTCGCTACTAGAGTGTTGAGAGACCATTCGTGAGGGGAAAGAATGGTGCGACTGAGCTTGTCTGCCAGGATGTTGGATCTTCCCGGAATGTGCGTGGCCACAAGAAAGCGATTGGTGGAGATTGCCCATTCCCAGACTCCATTCCCAGACTCTCATGGCCTCTCGACAAAGGGGATAGGACTTGGTTCCTCCCTGTTTGTTGATGTACCAGACTACTGACATGTTGTCCGTCTGGATAGCAATAGTCCCTGCAGGGAGAAGGCTGTGTAGTGCTTGCAACGCTAGTAGCACCGCCCTCATCTCCAGGACATTTATATGCAGTGAGGTCTCTGAACTGTTCCACGTGCCTTGGACAATTTTTCCCGCTGAATGTCCCCCTCACCCGAAGCGAGAAGCATCCGTGGTCACCGTGGCTAGGGGGAACGTAGCACAGAAAGGTCTCCCTGTTAGGAAATCCGTTGACTGGAGCCACCAAAGAAGGGAGCTCCTGCATGCCTTGCTGATGGCTATCGGGCTGCTGAGAGGGAAGTAGAGCGGGGACCAGTGTACCTGGAGGGTCCATTGAAGAATGCGCATGTGAAGTCGAGCATGAAGAAGAAGCGGAATGGCTGCCGCCATTGAACCCAGGGCCCTCAGGACCGAAGCTGCCAGAGCAGGACGTAAGATGGCCGCGACATGACACCTCGGGTTGGACAGTCTATCCGTGGTAAGGAAGGCCCACATTTTTCTTGTGTCCAACCTTCCTCCTATAAAGTCTATAAGCTGTGTGGGGGCCAGTGATGCCCAGCCGAGGAGCCATGTGAAGGAAATAGTCCCTGGCTGAGCACAGTAGATGCCTTGATGACGCCGTTAGGAGCCAGTCGTCCAGGTAAGGAAACACCTGAATTCCCTGGAGTCTCAGGTGGGCCGCTACCACAGCTAGTACTTCGGTAAACACCCTGGGGGCAGAGGTGAGACCAAAGGGAAGGACCCTGAACTGGTAGTGACTGGCTCCCAGCCGGAAGCGAAGGAACCTCCTGGACCGTCTGTCCATGAGAATGTGGTAGTACGCGTCCTTGAGGTCTATAGAGCACATCCAGTCGTTCTCCCGCAAAAGGGGGATGATAGATTGTAAGGTGACCATCCGGAATTTTTGCTTGGTTACCGACAGGTTCAGTTGTGACAGGTCTAGAATTGGTCTCAAGTCCCCCGTCTTCTTTGGCAACAAGAAGAACCTGGAGTAAAACCCTGATCCGGTCTGATCTCGGGGGACGCGCTGAATGGCTCTTGTTAGCAGCTGCGCGATCTCGATAGCTGCAGCCTCCCTTTGATCGGGTGGTACATCGGGGAGGCTTCGGAATCTGGGTATTTTGTGAAAGGGGATCGAATAGCCTCTGGATATCACTCGAAGCACCCAATGATCCGACGTGATTGACTCCCATGTTGTCAAGTGCTTCGAAAACCGCCCCCCCAACCACCTCCAGAGATGGACGGCCGGGCAACCCTTCAGGGTTGCTGCGTGGGTCTGTCAGAGAAAGGTTCTCTGGACCCAAAGTTCCTAGGAGCCCCTCTGCCTCTAGGACGGCGACCTCCCTGTCCTCCTCTGCCATGGAAGGACTGGTTGTCCGGAGCAGGTTGGGGACTGCTGCGATTTCTGGAACCACATCTTCTTCTGTCCCTTTTGGTTCTTCGAGAAGGACCTCTGGGGAGCTGAGAAGCAGACTCCGACGGCAGACAGTGTCTTCCCGTCCTTTTCACTCTGGACCAGTGTTTCGCGGACTGTTTTGCCAAAAAGGGCAGAACCATCGAAGGGGGCATTCGCGAAGGTCGCTTTGAAGGGCTCTGCAAAGTCACAGTGGCGGAGCCAGGCCTGACGCCTCATGACGAGGCCCACTCCGCTAGCTCTAGCGGCTCCCTCAGTTGCATGAGAAAGTAGCCGCATAGAAGTATTTGAAACCACTCAGAGTGGCCATACGGGTGGAGTACACGTGTTTGTCCTCCGCTGACATGGACTCTGGGGGGGATGCAGCGTACTCTTTAATCAGGTCTCGTTGCATCCTTATGACATGTGCCATGTAGTTCAGCGCTCTCAAAGAGAAGGTTGCTGAACTAAAGACTCGCTTCCCAATGCGATCCATCGAGCGGGACTCTTTGCTCGGGGGATGCATAGAGGGGACTCTCCTGAGCTAACTCCCTCTTTGTGGCTGCAGCCATCATCATGGCATCTACTGGGGGTCCCTTACTCCAATGAGTGCAGTCTGCAGGGGGACTAAGGCTACGATCCGGGCGTTTCGGAACTGGCTCAACGGTGTCCGGGTCCTTCCACGCTCTGGTGGAAATAAGGTCCACCACAGGATCGGCAGGAGGGGACACCCAAGAGGTAGATGGGCCCACCTCAAATGCCTCCAAGAACACAGACTCGTCTGAGGAGGCCTTGGGGGCAGACCACCCCCCCCCCGATCCTTAACATTTCCATGATGTCTCCAAATGAGACATCCTCTGGGGGTGATCTTGGGGAGGCCTCCCCTTCATCCAAATCTGTGTCTTCAGTGATGGACTCAGGGGAGTCCACGTGCCTCCTCTTACACTAGCGCTTGCGAGGCACTTCCTCGGGGGGACTGCCCGAGGAGTCCTTGCCAGCACCTAGATGTTCCAAGGGAACTACTTGGGACATTGAGGCGGGCTGTCCCTGGGACCGGCTGATGGGAGCCTGGCCCAGCTGCGAGGGAGTGCGGGGTGGAGCCGCGGCAGGGACCGGGGGTCCGGAGGTCCTCAACAGCGCCCTTTCCACCACGTCGAAGGCCGAGGGGGAGCCGATCTCTAAGCCCCGAGAGCCGACCCCCACTCAGATCCGACGCATGGATCAGAGCCAGCACAGAGACTGTCGGATCTGAGAGACCGGTGCGCTCCGACCTGGACGGAGCCGAAGACACACCAGCTCCCTCTGATCAGAGGCTCGCCCCCCGGCTCCGAGAGGTCGGGTCCGAAGTACCCGAAGCACTCAAGGGATGGATCGGATCCGAGGTGCGCCGACCACCAATCGGATCCGAACCACCCCCGGATCCAACTCTGCCCGGCTCCGACAGCTCCGAACCAGGGAGTCGGGTCGGAGAAGGAGCTATGGGGACAAAACATGGGGTCGAGGCCCCTCCCGGATTGGGGGGGGCCAGGAGCACTCCCATCTGCATCTGGGCCTGGATGAAACGCCTCATCATCCGGTCCATATCCGCTTCAGACAGAGAAGGTGGACTTAGAATGCCGCCTCGGTGACCTCGAAGCAGGACAAGTCTCCATCTCCTCGGGTCCAGAAGAGAACCGGGGAGAGTGGAGATGATAATGAGGAGAGCAAGAAGCCACAGGAGAGGCCCTCTTAGACGGGGGGGCCGAGACAGAGGTCTCGGCCCGCCGTTTGTGGTGTCTCTCCTTGTGTCTTTCTTTCTCTCTCCTGGTCTCCCTATCCTCCGGCTTTTTGGTGGGAGGTTGAGTCCCTGCCGGGGGAAGGGAGACCGCAGTGCCCGGGGAGGGCTGCTGACTAGCAGGGGCAGAGGCCGAAGCCGATTCTGGAGGGAGAAGTCCCGCCAGAACCAACTTCGACCTCCACTCTCTTAAAGCCCGGGGGTTGAACCCTGCACATATGGTACAACCAGATGACAGGTGTTCAACCTCCAGACATTTAACGCACCGAGTGTGGCCATCAGCTGGAGAAAGCTTGTGGCCACACACTGTACATTTTGAGAATATAGCCTTAGGTGCCGCAGCCATAGTACACCCTAACAGGCCTAAAACTAACACACACACACACACACACACACACACACGACAAAAACTACACAAAACCTGAGAAAAAGTTAAGCTAAAGGGAGGAGTAAAAGCCTAAACACACACTTTCAACTAAAAAAGTTTAAAAGAAAATTATATTTTTTCTGTCAGAAAAACCGTTGAAATACTTGCTACCAGGAGCTCGTGAAATCCGTTGGCTACTTGAATGCGGCAAACGAAGATCTGAGGTCAGTCAGGGCTTGGCAAGGGGTCATGGGTAGAGGGAGGAGCTAGGAGCTCGGATCCTAAAGCTTTTGAACTGCCAGCTCGGATCCGATATCGGATCCGATACCCACAGGTTGCAGACAAATGAAGTCTGCCTACTTCAGATTTAATTTTATCCTACAGGAATTACTGAAACACAAAGCCCAAACCAGAAAAATACACCAAGAAGCAAAATTAATGATTTCTTTCATGCAAGAGAAAGAAATCAACCCGTGACCACATTTCACACCTACTGCACCCACAATCTACCCATAACCGCACGATTACACTTACTTGATTTAATGTACCATATCAGTAACCTAGGTCATCAACTACCTTCCAATTATACCACGTACTTCACCAAAATAAAACTGTTCCTGAACATGCAATCTTACCTTGCATTACCACATATACACAAGAACAAGTATAGCATCACAATTCACCCTTTACAACATAAAATCAAAGAAATTCAACCTCTGCAAAGAATGAAATTCTATATTCCGTCTTTGCTTATCGTTCCCTTCCAAGTGTTAACATTCTGCACTTACTCCTAAACCTGTAACAAACTATCTTTGCTTCAACCAATGTTGAAAAACTACAATATGCAACAGAATCCAATCAAACCCAAGATGACATTTGTAATGGTATCAGTTATCCACGGTGCTAAGGAGATAATGGAACATTTTTTACACTATTTTCTTCCCACATCTAAAGATTTAGCACTATCTACACAAATGCCACTAGCCTCCAAAACAAAATTCAACATATTACACTGAAGATAGGTGAAGGCTGCCAGCCTAGCCAGATAGAACTTTATAGATAATTCGGTCATTTGTAAAAATTAAGCCACAGGCTTGTTCTCTTAAATGGGAAAAAATGATGTTAAATGTGGAACTGCAAAAATGTAACAGTGCACTCTGCTGTAACAAAGCTGACAAGTTAATTCTTTTAAGTCAAAACCGATAGGTCTGGATGAAGGAATTCTGCCTATTGTTTTGAGGCCAGAGTTAATGGCTAGAATTTGAATGTAAAATTTCTGTTATTGCTCTGGTTCCTGACCAGCTGCAAAATCAAAGGGACTATTAACCTCAGAGTCGGTTAGTCTAGGAACCAGAAAGAAATTATGTAATCTGAAATGAATCATTGGTACTGTGTTATCAATTTAAGGACAGAAAGAATGAGA
>NC_056743.1:1000024643-1000172143 GCF_019279795.1 Protopterus annectens | reverse complement strand
AAATACATCTACATCCAAAAGCAAGCCAAGATCTACAATTAAGACTATTTTCTACACAGGATAAAAGAGCTGATACTAAGAAAAGCATGGGCTAATTCACCTATCAAAATTACAAGATGCTTTAATCAGATTTGACAATTATTATACTACAACTGTAGTCTCTAAAAGGAGAGAATTCCTTCCCTTAATAAAAGCATTAAACAAGCAGCAACTAAAAACACACCTATTATTTCCAGCAAGACTGACTGTCTTTCTTCCAGAGAGTATAAAAATATTTGAAACTGTAGAATCAGCAACAAAATACTTCTCTAACAATGTTTATACACAAGTGGAGACAAATGGATTGGACTAATAGTACTCCAAAAAGAAATGCTGAAAAGAACAGTTGGAAAACAGTAGAACAAAAGAAAAAAAAACTGAAGGACAAGTGAATATACAGGTATATATACCTTAAAAATGTTTAGCCAACAAGATAAATCTTCCAACTAAACCTCCTACTATGAAAAGTCATCTATTAAAACAGTTTTCAAAGAATAATGTCAAAACTGAGAAAAGTTTTCAAAGAATAATGTTATAACTGAGAAAAGTAACATTAAAGCTGATTATAAACTATAACCATAACATACAATTCAAATGAAACATGTAAGCTTATTTGAATAGACTAAATATTAAAGTACTATAGATTTCCAAAAAACTAAAAGCATGGTTTTGAAAAAAATGAATGAAAAATCAAAAAGGAAGCTTCTGTTATATGATTAGTATACAGACCGCGGCGACTGCTGAAGCCAATGCATCTTTTATATGCGTTTAAAACTAACTATGGATGTTGTGCGTTAGGGTACAATACATTAATATTTTTATTTGCTTTAACTGAGTTAACTTAAGAATTCTGAGATAAAACATTCTAAATTATAAATATATTATAATATTCTCTGCTCTTTATGAACGGACCACGTAATATGTTTTTATTTAGCCTTTGGGCAGATTTCAGACCATAAAATATAAACAAAAATGATAAATAGCCTCATTTATAAAGATTAGAACTATGTGCTCCAAAATAATGTATTAGCATGATTCATACCTTTTCTTTTGACAATTTTGAGCATAGCTTGCTTCCCGCCATGCTCGCAAGTTGTTTTTATTATCTTTCCCTGAGAAGTAGAGCCTCCGTTTTGCCATTAAAAACCATCGTGAGCATAATTAATGGTTTCCATCACTTTTAGACTACTCGCATAGTCGAGGTCAAAGATCACAGTAAGCAATAAAAGTCAAAATAATGTGACTCGTACCTTTAAAATAAGGACATAAGCAAACGGCTTTTTAAAGCTAAATAGAGTACTTCCAGAGAAGTGATGATATTTGAACAACAAAAGCTATTCTAAACCTGTTTTGATTCATCCTGTCCTTTTAGACTCCTTGCAAGGTTGAGGTCAAAGGGCGCTTGTTGAACAGACAGAATAAAACGTCTTGAAGCCTTTAATTCACAAATAAAGCAGTAAACACTTAAGACTAAAATAAATTGTATTGAAGCTGGATAATAGAGTTGTGAACAGAAACCACAGCAAGCCTGTTTAAATGCTGCCGGTGCCCTGGACAGCTTGCAGAGTTGCAGTTATGAAGATGCAGAAGAAACTAAAACAGATAAATAAACTGAAACTTTAAGGAAGAGAAAAGCAATAAATAAACATTAATGATTATGTATCTACAAATACACGAAGCAAAAGAAGATCGATTTTTAAATCAAACTGTATAATTAAAAATTGCCAAAATTTTAAAGCCATAGTACACATGGAACCGATTCAAATAAAAATAACCAGTATCCTTGCTCCAGAAGTAAAGAGAGCGCTTAACGGTGAACTATATTCTTTATATGCAGTCAGAATATATTATGAGTTATTGGAATGTTTTCTAGCAAAGTTCTGCTGTTAACTTTATGTGATTCCTTTCCTGTTTTTTTCAATAACAAAGACACACAGGCAAGAACAACTCAATCTCATTACATATACTATGAGATTAGGATTACTAAGTGTACAACTTGAAAACAATGTTGTTATGAACCACAAACACTTTATAGAATATGATGAATGAGGAATCAAAGAATGCCACTATTTACGAATATAAATATATTTGTTGAACCCACATCCATATATGAATGGTGATAGTTCTAAAGTGAATCTATACATTTAGACCGCAATTACAATCATATACAGTCAATAAAGTAACACATACGTTGTCTTGATAGAAAAAGAAAACATATACTAGGAGTACAGGAAGGAGATCCTTTGTTTGCAAGTAATGTGATATAGTAGTTAAGTAATACAACAATATGAATATACTTGTATCAAAAGACAATCACATTCCGAATATTTAAAGCAAACTGAGATAATCCAAAATTCGAATGTAAAAAATGGAAAAGTAATAGTTAGTTTGAATATGATACTCCTGGTGAAAAGACAGAATGCCTAAGCGGATAAGAAAAGTGAAATGCATAAAATAGTAAACTATTGGATACAATTCTAAATAGTAGTACTTAAGTTCAGAGTATCTTACGTTTAAGGTTTTTTTTTTGAATAAAGACTGAGAACTTTAAGAAATAACCTTAATATGACTGCATAGTAACTTAACATTCCATGTTAAATGTGCATGAATATAACAAGTACATGGTAAGATTATGAACACGTTACAATGGACAATAACTGAATTTAAAAGGACAGAGTAAAAGTTGTAACAAAAACTGACCTTTTAATGTATTTGATTGAACCGGACAATGACTGAACTATCAGTGTATGTGCATTTATAATGAGATATATACTTCACATGTATATTATTTTATGAATGTTACATTTGTAGGAAAATATGATTATTCCTATTAGTGTATTGCATTACATAAGTTAACCTAACACTTAAAAATACATGCAATGAGTCCATTAACTCTTGCAAAGCTATTTACATTTTCACAACTGCTCAATTCTAAAACACTTATAACTACAACATACTACAGAACTAACTACGTAAGGAGCTATGAGAAGTACATAATAGTGTTAGAGAGACTGCGTGCGTAGTTGAACTATTCAGGCAAGAGGTGTTATACCTCATGTTGCTGTTTATTGGTTGTATATTTAAAACAAATTACATTTAAAAATCCTATGTTATTTTAAACAGTGGTGTCTTTTACAAAATTATATAATCTAATAATATCATAATGTGATCTTTTCTCTAATATGTCTAAATGTTCAAAAGACATAACATTTATATAACCCCAGAGTCATATTAAAAATATGAAATGTTTGTCAATTAATGTTAATGGTTTAAATAATAATATTAAAAGAAAAAGTTTATTCAAATATATCAGCTTACATAACACACAATTAACATTTCTTCAAGAAATACATCTTTTAGAGGAGGACAAGAACAAATTAAATTCTAATAACTATACCTTATTGGCAAGTTCTCAATTTAAGCAGAAAAGAAGAGGAGTAGCTATATTATTCAAAACTATAGCACTAGCGCCCAAAATAATAAAACACTTACTAAACAAAACATTCCCGAAGAAACTTGGTATCAATTGAAACAAATAGAAAAAATTATACATTGGTAAATGTATACTGGATTCCAGGAGTTGGAAAAAATACAGTAAACCAATATCTAGAATAAATAATACATCATACAAAGGGAAGTCTAATACTGGTGGGAGACTTTAATTGTATTCTGGATGAACAAGATACTGATGCAATGTAAAATGAAAAAATCTTCCACTTAAGAGCCCTAAGAAAGTTCACAGATACAACAATTATCAAAGATATTAATACATTTGCATATCTAAATTCATTTTTTTAAACGTTTTATTCACGTAGACATAAAACTAATTATAGAAAAGACAGAGTATACATTTCAAATGATTTAACAACAAAACTAGAAGGATTTAAAGTAATATCATGTCCTTTATCAGACCATAACGCATTAATATTTGACTTGGAACTTGAACCGATACCATCAATACCCATTACTAGAATACCATCACATATAACAAATTTAACAGATTTTAAAGAATTGTGTAAACGAAATACACATTTCTTGAAATAAACATAAAAGATATGTCAGAAATCTATATTTGGGATTCACTAAAAGAATATATGTATGGGATAAGATACCATCATGGTACATCAACAAAAGGAAAAACATGGAATAAAGATAGAATGGAAATACAAATAAAGTGGATAAAATCAAAATGGAAATACTTGTATCAGAACTGGTTGATTTAATATCAGAATTGGTTCAACTTAATAAATACACAGAGATACTACATCATAAAACTATGCTTAATTTAGAAAAAATAAAATTAAACTCGTTCTATGAACTCTGACAATCAAAGACAAATAGCAAACAGAACTAAAAAAAATAAATCATTAAATCCAAGCAAATAAGGGAGATTTATAATCCTCATACTAAGAAAGTTACTGATCTAAATAATATACTAGAAGCTTTTAGATGCCATTATAATATACTTAACAAATCCCCCGATCTCCTCAGATGATAAAATTAAAAATGTTTATCAAAAATATCCATACAGACTAACACAAGGGCAAACCGAAAATATTAATAAACCAATTATAATGGCTGAACTCAAATCACAAATTAACAAACTTAAAACAAATAAAGCTCCTGGACCAGATAATACATTACCAAAAATGTATAAATTAATGTCAAAACAAGCTGTATTATTACTTTTAAAAGTATACACTGTAGTTAAAAATGACAATTATACCACCATCATGGAAATATTAATATATCCAATAATAAAACCAGATAAAGATGAAAGATTTTGTAAATCATATAGACCCGCAACATTACTTAACAGACTATAAAAATGTTTCTGGCAATCTTCGCAAATAGAATTAAACACTTTCTCCCCATATTAATACACGAAGACCAAATAGGACTTATAAAAAGGAAGAAATACATAATGACAATATTAAAAGAATAACAACATTAACGGATTACAATAACCACCGCGATACAGACATGACTATAATCTTCCTAGACACAGACAGTGCCTTTGACTCAGTTAACTGAAATTAATTACTTCTAGTTCTGGAAGAATATAAACGCCTGATGGGCTTTTTAACTCTTATAAAATCTTTGTATGAAAATACCCATAACTTGTCAAGTTAGGATCTCATAGGTTCATAGGTAGGTACTAGGGTCATAGGTAGGTACTAAGCTATCTGCCCCAGGGCATTTATAAGTCTAGCCACAGAGTGTCGGCTATCGCCGCTCCATCTATTAATTAACTGATCCTCTGTCAAGCAGAGCCAATGAAATGATCCCAGGGGTGTATTTTCTCTTACCCATCCAGTCGGCAAGGTTTCTCTTGAAGAGTGTTAGTGAGGGGCTCTGCCTAATGTAGTTTGGAATTTTGTTCCAAAGCATGGGGAGTCTCTTGTGACAGGAATCTATCCCTCCAGCATGTTCTATTTATTGTGGCGAGGTTTAGCTCACTAGAGTGCGTGGCTCGCAGTGAACTGGAGCATGTCCGTCAATTCTGGAGTTGGACATGGCTTTGTAAGTCAGGCAGAGATCACCTCTGAGTAAGCGATATGCCACTGAGTATAGCCAGAGTTTTTTGGACCTGTTAATATCAAGAAAGGAACTAAACAAGGCTGTCCTCTATCGCCTCTTATTTGCACTTTTGATAGAACCTTTTGCGAACAGTGTCAGATCAAACTCTAAAAGGTATAGAAATAACCAGAACATTAAGCCTAAAAAAATCCAGATGTTCACAGATGACATACTTAACAATGGCAGACTCCAATAATTCCCTACTAGCGCTATTTAATTCAATACCTATATTCCAAAGCATCTCTGGGCTACACTTTAATGACAATGAAACAAAAATATTAATTACAAATGGCAAAAAAAAAAAAAAAAAAAAGATATAAATAAAAAAATCACTAAATAGGTTATGACAGATGGCAGGCTTCAGTATTTGGGTATTCACTTATCAGATAACCTACAAGATATAATCTCATTTAATTACAATTCAATATTAGATAAAATACAATTAATGATGGATAACTGGAATACATACATATTTACAATGGAAGATATCTGATTAAATCAATAATCTTTCCGAAAATACTACATCTAATACTAGTTATTTCTCTCCCTCCCGCAAAACAATTTATACAGAAATATAATAAAATGATTCTACATTTCTTATGGTACCCAAACAAACCCAGAATAGCCTTAAATAGCCATTTAAATGAACTGGGAAGATGGGGGAATAAATTTACGCGATACAGAGAACTACATACTTTCTTCCACAGTTAAAAACATAACTCTGATTAAATTCCTCTTACATATCTATATGGAAACAATGACAAGAACAAATTTGGCTAGAAGCAATACAAAATCAAATACAGGAACGTTTATCTACATTATACAATCCATAATACTGGATGCTTAAGGATTACATATTAGAAAACAAAACTGTTAACTTTGCAACTATATAAAGTTAACCATATCAAACTTTTAAAAAAGTCTTAATAAAAAACCCAATATTAAATTGTGGTTATTTTCTCTTTTCCCTATAGCATTTGCATCCAATAATTTAGACATTGCAAATTCAGAGGATGAACGTATTAAAGCAAACAAAACTTTTATTTTGGGACCAATGGTTGGATGGTACCTGTGGAAGCATGGAGGTGTTTGGGTGAAATGGCAGTGGAGTTTTTAACCAGATTGTTTAATGAAATCTTGGAAAGTGAGAGGATGCCTGAGGAATGGAGAAAAAGTGTTTTGGTACCGATTTTTAAGAATAAAGTGTGATGTGCAGAGCTGTAGTAACTACAGAGGGATTAAATTGATCAATCACAGCATGAATTTGTGGGAAAGAGTAGTGGAAAAAGTTATGTACTCACCATAACGTTCCATCTGAGTAGGTAAACTTCATTTGTCAGCAACCTGTGGGTATCGGATCCATATCGGATCCGAGCCGGCAGCTTTAAACAGCTAAGATCAGAGCTCCAAGCTCCTCCCCCTTACCCATAATCCCCTGCAATCCCTCTCTGACCTCAGAGTTTGTTATAGTAACACAGAACATTACAAAACAAAGGATCACCTGCACATCCTAACCTGGTGTTATCTGGAGAAAAAGGACAAGGAATCCTTCTAGAACACACTATATGTTAGGGGGGGGTGTTGGTTGCTGACAAATGAAGTTTACCTACTCAGATGGAACGTGATGGTGAGTACATAACTTCTTTATCTGAAGTAGTTAACTTCATTTGTTCATCAACCTGGGGGACAGAGTCCCCAGCTACCCAAACTTGGGAGGTCCTCATGGAAGGATATTCCAGAGCACTGCAGAGCCGAAGGATGCTCTCCCTCTGGAAATGATATCCAACTTGTAATGGTTAATGAAAGTATGGGATGAAGCCCAAGTGGCTGCTGAACAAATGTCATCCAGGGACACTCTGGAGCAAAAGGTAGCAGAAATAGAAAAATCGATCAGGTAGAATGAGAGTGGACTCCTTCAGGTTCAGCCGGCCAGAACTCTTATTTGCAAGAACATTGGGAAATCCATCTGGACAATGTAACATTTGATACTGGTTTGCCCAAAGAGGACTTGGCAAAGGATACAAAAAAAGAGTTGCTCAGATTTCCTATGTTCAGCCGTCCTGTGCAAGTAGAATCTCAATTGCCTGTGTACGTCCAGAGAATGTAGTTTGTGTTCACTCCTGTTTTGATAATTTGGAAAGAAAACTGGTAAATTAATAGCTTGATTGATATTGGGCTCAGAAACAACTTTGGGTAGAAAGGAGGGATTGGTCCCGAGGGAAACTCTATCTTTATGGAAGACCAAGTATGGAGGTTTGGCGCAAAGGGCATGAAGCTCCGAAACCCTTCTAGCCGAAGTGATAGCAATGAGAAAGGCAGTCTTCCAAGATAAATATTTTAGATCCACCAAAGCTGCAGGTTCAAACGGAGGGGCCGTCACAGACTGGAGAACAAGGGTTAAATCCCATGGAGGGACTGCATCTTTAACCGGAGGCCTTAAGAGGAAAGTGCCTTTTAAGAAAGTCTTACATAATTTGGAAGAGGCTAAGGGACCGAGATCACTTCCCACATGATAATGGGAAATCGTGGCTAATTGGACTTTGACCGTAGAAGAGCTAGCACCTTGGTCGAATAAAGTTGACAAAAATTCTAACACTGCTGGTATCGGAGCTGTAAAAGGATCCAATTTTCTATGCTCTGCCCAGATTGTAAAGCATTTCCATTTGCTGTTATAAACCTTTCTCGTAGAAGGTTTATGAGCAGCTACTAAAATAGCCTCAACAGAGGACGATTTACCGGGAGTCCTTGCAATTACTGGAACTGGATCAACCAAGCTGTGAGCTTGAGGTTGTCCAGATTCGGGGGTTGATAATCCTAGTGGGTGAGAGATCAGATAAGGGGTGGGATCTAGAATCCATGGAGGATTCACTAGATGAGACCATAGGCATGGGAACCATGTTTGACGAGGCCAGAATGGGGCTATGAGGATCACTCTGCTCCCCAACAGACGGGCTTTCTGCATGAATTTTAGCATTAGGGGAAGAGGAGGATAAGCATAAAGTAGACCGGATGGCCAAACATGCACCAGAGCGTCTCTGGGGGATTCCCCTGGTGGGAGAATTAGAGCGAAGTAGTCGCTGCACTTTGCGTTCGAAGGAGACGCAAAGAGATCGCAACAAGGTTGACTGCACTTGAAGATTTGCTTCGTTATTCTGGGGTTCAGAGACCACTCGTACGGTGAGAGGATGGTTCTACTCAGCCTGCCAAAATGTTCGACCGACCCGGAATGTGCATCGCTATGAGAAAGCGGTTGGTGGAGAGCGCCCATTCCCAAACTCTCATGGCCTCTCAATAAAGTGGGTAGGATCTGGTTCCCCCCTGTTTGTTGATATACCAGACCACTGACATATCTGTCTGAATTGCAACGGTCCCTAACGGAAGAAGGGCCTGGAGTGCTTGCAACGCCAAAAGCACCGCTCTCATCTCTAGGACATTGATACACAAAGTCTCTGAATGGGTCCACGTGCCTTGGACGGTTCTGCCCATACAGTGCCCCCACCCTAGGCGAGAAGCATCTGTGGTCACCGTGGCTAGAGGTGGGGACATAGAAAAGGGACGCCCTTTCTGGAGGTCCGGGGACTGGATCCACCAGAGCAGGGATTTCCTGCAAACCCTGAGGGAAATGGGTGAACTCTGTGGATGTTGCAGGATGGACCACGGAACCTGCAAGGTCCATTGTAGTATCCTCATGTTCAAGCGCGCTAAAAGGTAGTAGACTGATTGTTGCCGCCATGGAACCTAGAGCCGTCAGAACCAATTCCGCTGGTGGAGCAGAGGACTGTAGAATGGCCAGTACGTGGAGCTTCAGAGTTCGAAGCCGGTCCGGAGTCAAGAAGACTTTCAATAGGTTTGTGTCTAACCTGGCTCCTATGAAGTCTAAGATCTGGATTGGTTGAAGAGAAGATTTCTTGAGGGTGATTGAGATTCCTAGCTGGGAGGCCAAGTGAAGGAAGTAATTTCTGGCTGAACATAGTAGATGCCTGGTGGGGGCGGTCAGGAGCCAGTCGTCCAGGTACGGGAAGACCTGTATTCCCTGGAGTCTCAGGTGGGCCGCTACAACTGCCAAAACTTTTGTGAACACCCTGGGGGCTGTGGTGAGACCAAAGGGAAGGGCCCTGAACTGGTAGTGGCTGGCACCTAGCCGGAAGCGGACAAACCTTCTGGATTGTATGTCCATCAAAATGTGGTAGTACGTATCCTTGAGGTCCATCGAGCACATCCAGTCATTCTCCTGTAAGAGTGGGAGAATGGATTTAATGTTGACCATCCGGAACTTCTCTTTGGCCACTGACAGGTTTAGAAAGGACAGGTCGAGGATTGGCCTCAAGTCCCCCGTCTTCTTTGGCATCAGAAAGAACTGGGAGTAAAAGCCCGATCCAGATTGGTCTCGGGGGACGTGCTGGAGCGCTCTTTTTTTCTAGCAGCTGGTCTATTTCTGCGGCTGCTGCCTCCCTTTGATTGGGTGGGACATCGGGGAGGCTCCGGGGTCTGGGAGGGGGATACAGAAAGGGAATTTTGTAACCTCTGGATAGGATTCGAAGCACCCAGCGATCTGTTGTAATGGACTCCCCAACTGCTAGGTGCCTCGAGAAGCACCCCCCAACTGCTTCCAGAGTGGAACAGTCGGGTAACCCTTCAGGGCTGCTGCGCGGGCAGATCAGAAAAGGGTGTTCTCAACCAGAAATTCTTCGGTCCCCCTCTGCCTCTGGTCCGGCATCCACCCTGTCCTCTGCCTCTGAAGGACGAGGGGTCCGGAGCGTAACGGGACTGATGAGACTTCTGGAACCACATCTTCTTTTGTCCCCTTTGGTTCCTGGAGAAGGACCTCTGGGGAGCAGAGAAGCAGACTCAGACAGCAAACAAAGTCTTCCCGTCTTTCTCGCTCTGGACCAGCGTGTTACGGACGGTCTTGCCAAACAGCGAAGAACCGTCAAATGGGGCATTTGCGAAGGACGCCTTCAAGGGTACCGCAAAATCGCAAAGGCAGAGCCAAGCATGTCGTCGTAAGACAATGCCCGTTCTGCTAGCTCTAGCGATTCCTTCCATAGCATGGGAAAGGAGCCGTATAGAGGTGTTCGAAATGGACTTCAGAGTGGCCATTCGAGCTGAGAATACCTTCTTATCCTCGGCCGACATGGACTCTGGGGGCGACCCGGCATATTCCTTGATGAGATCCCGCTGGAGTCGTATCACATGTGCCATATAATTCAGCGACCTTACGGAGAAGGTAGCTGAAGCGAACATCTGCTTCCCCAGGCGGTCCATCGTCAGAGACTCCTTGTCGGGATGGTGGACCGTAGAAGTCTCCTGTGCTAGTTCCTTCTTGATGGCGGCCGCCACTAACATGGCATCTACCGGAGCACCCTTGCTCCAAACCATCCTATCAGTGGGGGGATTGAGGATTCTATCTGGTCTCTTAGGAATGGGCTCCACAGTATCCGGTTCCTTCCATGCCCTAGTAGTAATCTGATCTACCAGGGGATCGGCGGGAGGGGACACCCAAGAGGTAGATGGGCCTCCATCAACCGCCTCCAGAAACACAGACTCATCCGAGGAAGGTTTTTCAGCTGACCACCCCCCTCTAATTCGAAGCATTTCCATGATGTCTCCGAAGGAGAAGTCCTCGGGGGGTGACCTTGGGGAACCTTCCCCTTCCTCGGGGGGTGACCTTAGGGAACCTTCCCCTTCCTCTCAGTCTGTGTCCTCCGTCAAGGACTCAGGTGAGTCCAAGTGCCTCCTCTTGCACTTATGTTTGTGAGGAACCTCCTCGGGGAGCTGTCTGAAGAGGCCTCACCAACCACATCTTGTTCCTTCAAGGGAACCATCTGGGACGTAGGCGCAGGTTGTCCCTGCGACCGGGTGATGGAAGGTAGGTACGTCTGAGACAGAGTGCAGGGTGGAACTGTAGAAGGAGCCTGTGGCCTCGAATCCCTTGACAATAGTCTCTCCACAACATCAAACGCCGAAGGGGAACTGCTCTCTCTTGGATCAGAGAGCAGTCCCCTCGGATCCGGTGTGGATCGGAGCCGGCGCCGAAGCAATCGGATTCAAAGGGCCAGTATACTCCGACAAAGACGGTGTTGAAGCACACTGACACCTCCGGATCCGAAGCTCAGCTCTCGGCTCCGAGAGCTCAGATCCAAAAAGGTACCAGACAAACTTGAGGGTGCGGTCGGAGCCGAAGTACGAGGTACTATCGTTGCCGAACCTCCTCCGGCTCCTATGCAACCCAGATCCGAAGGCTCCGAACCCCGGAAGTGGGTTGGAGAAGGAGAAATTGGGGAGAAAATGGGGGTCGAGCCCCCCCAGGAGCACTCCCATCTGCAGCTGGGCCTGGAGGAACCTACGCATCATCCGGTCCATATCTGCATCGGACAAGCTTCGGGTGGACCTAGAAGAGGCCGAGACGGGCCTTGAGTGCCAACTTAATGACCTCGAAGGCGACCGGGTCTCCTCTGGCGAGAAACTAGGTGAATGGAGCCAGGAAGGAGAAGGCCCGGAAGCCCTGGGAGAGGCTGCTTGCTTAGCCAGTGGAGCTGAGGAGGAAGACTCAGCCCACCGCTTGTGATGTCTCTGTTTTCCTCTCCCGCCTTGCTTCCCTCTCCTACTGGCCTAAGGTGGGAGGATGAGTCCCGGCCAGGGGAGCAGGGATGGAAGGAGGCACTGCCGCGGCAGGTGCCATGGAGGGAGGTCGAGGCTGGGGGCAAAAGTCCCACCAGAATCAACTTCGACCTCCTGTCCTTTAGGGCCCTGGGGTTGAAGGCTGCACAAATAGTGCAGCCTGAGGAGAGGTGGTCATCCCCAAGGCAGATAACACACCGAGTGTGGCCATCCGCTGGGGATAGCTTATGGCCACACTCGGTGCATTTAGAGAAGAAGGTTTTTGGGGCCTAAAAGACATAGTCTGACTAAAAAAAAAACACAAGGCCCAACACACACGCCTTCAGACACACGGGGGGAGCGGAGGAAATTAAACTACACTGAACATGACAAGATAACAAATTTTAGAACTAAAAATTCTAACTAGGGAGCAACACACACAACAGCAATTTAGTTAAAAGAAAAAAAAAAAGGGTAGATAAGGATTTTCTCTCACCATGGTTCGCTTGAGTCCCAAAGCTTTTAGAAATATCTTTGTAACCTTTTCCAGACTGACAGATGTCAATTACTTTGTTTCTCATCTGTTCTGGAATTTCTTTAGATCGCGACATGATGTCTTCCTTTTTGGGATCTTTTGGCCTACTTCACTTTGTCTGACAGGTTCTATTTAAGTGATCTCTTAATTCAACAGATCTGGCAGTAATCAGGCCTGGGTGTGGCTAGTGAAATTGAACTCAGCTTTCCCAAACATGTGATTAACCACAGTTACCTCATGATTTAACAAGGGGGGCAATTACTTTTTCACATAGGACCATGTAGGTTTGGATAGTTCCCCCCCCCCTTAATAAATACTTAAAAACTCACTTAAAAACTGCATTTTGTGTTCATTTGGGTTATCTTTGTCTAATATTTAAATTTGTTTGATGAGTTGAAACATTTAAGTGTGACAAACATGCAAAGAAATAAATCAGGAAGGGGGAAAATACCTTTTCATTGCACTGTAACTGTATAACTGTGCATTTTTTTACTCAAGCACTGCCAAGTGAATTTTCTCACACATTTTTAATAAGATTCAAACTATCTTTGTTCTGCCTATCCTTTACTCTCTCGATACCTAGGACTCAAAGACGTGTCACAAAATTCCAAATTCCAGAGTCATTAAAATGTGAACCTCAATGGAAACATTTCAAGAAAATAGACTACTATAACACAAAAGTACATGTTTGGATGTGAACAAATCAATTCCCATTTTCACCTAAATTTCAGAAATTCACACAAAATCATTTCTTTCTTTTGATTTTAGTAAAATCAAAGTAGAGCATACTATAGCAATCACAACTCGGTACCATACTCCATCTAGGTCAAAGTCACAAGCACGCACTTAGAAATCACCAACTGCAAAGAGACAGACGCATTTTACTTACAGCAGCTTCACACAGCTGTGTAACAAAGACTCTCAACTTTACACAGTAAGCTCTATGCACAAAACATTTTATATGGGAAGTAAACCCGATCATTATTTCACTCCATAAAAAAGGTAGTTCAGAATATTCATTTATTCTGACGTGGAACTCTTTCAGCTTCATGAGTGGAAATAGTCCAAAGAACTTACAGATCTTTCTCCATTAAAGGAAAAAATCCACACTCTTCTATAATTTAACTTAACCCTTAAAAATGTTTTCTCCCTATAACATGGTTCCAGTACTGTGTAGGAATCAGAAACCTGGATGCACTTTTATAAAACTTCTGCCTCCTTGCCTTGGAATCAAAGGAAAAGAAGCCCACCCATTTTTTTTTTTTTTTAAAGTTTAGCTTCTTACGTGCTTTGGCATACGAAAACTGTCACGCCCTGCGTGACATACTATAGACTTTGGTAAATCTGTAGTTTTTCCCGTCAGGTACAGCTCACAAGCTTATACAGGCAACAAGTCCTGCTGATGTTAACACTGTTAAAGAAAAAAATGTGCATAGTAGTGTAAACCTAATTTCTGCTGCCTTTATTACAGACCAAGAGAGAGACCGTACCAGTGCACAGCCTCCGACTCCTTCCCCTCCATGCCTGGCCCCTCCAGTGACAGGACTACTAAATGAACTCCAGTCACCTGGGTCACCGTCAGAGTTCCTTCCCTCTGCACTACACAGCTAAGTAATATTATGTACATACTCATTCTATGTCTCTTCAGTGTTAGACTCATTGTTCTAATCATTACTCAAACCAAAAAGCCAGAAGCTATGAAGTTCAGTTCGTACAAATGTGCACCAATCAATTATTTAATTATCTAATTAATGGTAGCACATGACTTGTAAAAGTTATTTAAGTTAGTTTTAAAATGTAGAGGTGTTTGTCTGAAGGAGGAATACTAAGTCTTCCGAAAGCGCTTACAATAAAAAGTTGATTCTTTTAAATTTGGTGCACGTTTGTACGAACTGAACTTCATAGCTTCTGGCTTTTTGGTTTGAGCAGTTTGTCTTGTCTTTTTTGGAGCATTCTAATCATTACTGTTAATGCTAGTGACATTAGCGCTCTAAAAACTGCACAGTATGACTCCTCTTGATTATACCAAGTATTTAACAACCATTACAATACTTCTTAAAGTATGCAATTTGAAAAAAATAAATAAAATCAGTACTTTCTGCACCAAGTCTGTCAAAAAGGCTTCAGTTTTTGCTCTAAACAAGTCATGGAAGAATGGAGACATACTTTGTTGCTCAGACTCAATGTCTTGAATACAAATTGAGGGTTGTTGAGTG
This sequence comes from Protopterus annectens, assembly GCF_019279795.1. Lineage (NCBI taxonomy): Eukaryota > Metazoa > Chordata > Ceratodontiformes > Protopteridae > Protopterus > Protopterus annectens. The sequence goes on along the minus strand of NC_056743.1, from coordinate 1,000,157,173 downwards.
AGTGGATAGAACTGGCTCACTTACTCTTTGGAACGGAGTGGTAGTCTGATTGTATTCTTCACCGCAAGCAAGGATACTTGCAGGCAATGAAGTTGCAGCCATTAACCTTGAGGTGGGCTTGACTTAGCATGCTTAAAAAAAAAACAACAGCTCTCATCAGTATATGCAAATGGAGAACTGCCATGCACAGAGCCCTCATAGTGACAGTGTTACCCAACATTGATCCCTCACAATGGCAAAGTTACCCAACATCAACCCGTAAGGATGGGATTAAGGTGTACAGCTTAAGCAGAAATGCCCTCATTACTATATTACTGGCATTCTCCATGGCTCCCTGGATGACACATCCCTGTAAGCTCTTGCCTCAGCGTCAAGGACTTCCACATAAAGGAATGCACGGGCTCAAGATCAACAGGAGTGGGACAGATGTCATGGAGTTAAAACAGCCTCCTTGGTCGTGCCTAAATCTACAAAATTAAGTTTTTGTATTACTTATGTTAGAAAGTTTTGTTAAACAAAACCTATGGGTATTCACCACAACACTACATCTATAACAAAAGAGCTCTGGCTGCAAGGATGCATGGGACTGATGATGCATTCAGTAAAATCACCTGGCACACCAATACTCCCAAGCTGCCAACCCAGCTTTTTACTTTCATAACACAATGTCCATCAAGAATGAAAGATCTAATTCTGGACAAAGAGAAAGTTAAAGGTAGAGAGGAAGAGGATGAGATTCTTCCTCTAGCCAGGACAGACTCTGCCTTAAAGCAAATGTTAAAAAAAATAAATAAATAAAGGTTAACTCAAAATTCAAAGTTCTGGCTGCAGATACACACATGGTAACACGCCCTTCTTGAGTGCAGGCCTGCCTTCTTGAGTGCAGGCCTGGAAATAAAGCCTGGGTCGGGAGGTCACACCCACCTTATAATGCTCTGCAAAAGTATTTTCAAGAAGCAACAGTAGAAACAGCCCAGGAAATATTACTGAAGTTTGTGGAAGCTAGACACAACTTTACTGGAATGTGCTATGACACATCTCTGCAGTGCTTTGCCATATTTTTAGTAAAAGACAATCCAGTTAGAAGACCAGTTGGAGTGGCACTGTTTAGTAACCTTCTTACTTGTACAGGCTTACCAAAAGACACAACTGATTGCACAGAATTTTGGTTTGTACCACACAGTTTTTACTCAGTCTGCATATTTTTTAAACAGTGAAGAACTGGGTACTTGCAGTAAGTAAGAGAGATGTGGTAGGGGCATGGGAGAACTTTACAAAAGCCTTCTGTTATCTTCTTACCCATACATTAATTATCACAGCAAACTAAGCTTAAGTGTGAAGAAAGTATCTACCTTTGCCAATTTCTGTTAAGAGGCAGTTGACCTGAAGGTCGGGAATGCTGTTAACCACCATGAAAAAACAGAGAACCCCATCCTTTGGATTTGCATTCTTGCCAAGGCTATGCCAATGTTTGCTGGCTGCCCTGGATGTCCTGCTCTTGGGGCTATGGGTTGCAGCAGAACAAAAGGTCTATGATGGCTCTTCTGGGATTCAAAAGATTTTTGTACTGGGCAGGTGTGCATACATCTGTGCGAGAGCTCACTCACACAGCTGAATGGATTTTCACCTTCTGTTTGTTCCATGATTTAATGTGGTCATCTACTTCTAGTACAAACAGCGAATAAATGCCATAAATGGGAAAACCCTAAAATATACGGACACCCCCATAGTGAAAACGGTAATGAACAGCTATTAATGCTGGAGTAAGGCAAGGTCATACTCTAACCTGGCTGACCTAACCATTGCATTACAACGGATACTGACTAACACTATTCAAATGCAGAAGTTACTCAAACCTTAAAGACACTGATCATCACAGAGATCCCGCTACACAATGCAGTACATGGCGCAAGAAATACAGCTTCATGACTGAAGTAGCAGTTTCATGTTCCCATACACAAAAAGTGGGCTAGGCAAAAAAAACAACCACTTTCCTAATCTACCTAGAGACCCTGATTCTCTGTACAGAGAGCGGCTGACTGAAGACTGGATCATTGGGTTCCTCTTCACTGCACTGCAGAGACTGTTGCATTCAGTTAGGAGGTCTTTACCCATGCCAACAAATCCCTGTGTGGATGGGATACTCAGTCCGCTTTCCTAGAGTCAGATACTTTCAGGATATTCCCATACCTGATGGACTATATCATGGAAGGTGTCCACTAACAGTTTACTACCCATGAGGGCTGCTGTAAAACTGCGGGCCTTTTGATGTCGCTCATGCAGGAAGGGTATATTAGTGGGCTAGTAGCAAACAACGACCACAGTATCCAAAAAGTTCTTTAATAAAATCTCTGACGTCTCGGCCAAAGCCTTCAAGGAGAATTCTCCTTGAAGGCTTTGGCCGAGACGTCAGAGATTTTATTAAAGAACTTTTTGGATACTGTGGTCGTTGTTTGCTACTTGCTGCTTGCTACTTGGTGCCTTTTCATTGTTTTTGATATATTAGTGGGCTACTCTCACAGGATCATAGTGATACAAGGCAACTGAGTCTCAAGATCATTTACAGCTTGTCATTACTCACCCTTATTTTATACCACCCTACTCAAGATGAGTAAAACTGGGCAGTCCGAAGTAAATTTATGGGAACTCCTCTAATCATCCAGGTTTCAGAGGCAACAACCAGGCTAACTGCAAATGCTGGCTTTTTAAGCCTAGCCAATTTCCCCACAGTGAGAATTTAACCCTATACTTTGAGTCTGTGAGGTAAACACCTTAACCATTATGCCAAAGGATGCCAATGTGTCACTTTGTTTGATGTGCAGGGGAAGTCTATTCCACAGATGGGGCAGACATTATTCAATACAATCTGTCTATCAAGCATGCTCTACTTAAATAGGTATTCAAATCACTGGTTGTGAAGTACCCAAGTGACTTATGAAGACATAGAAGCTCAAGAAGGATCGGATCCTGAACTGATCAGAATGCAAGGCACAGATCTCCCCACAAGAGCCTATAAAGAAAATGAGTAAAGGGTTAGCACTTCAAGCCTTTCCTGGTAGTAGACTTTATGCCAAACCTCCTGGTTAGGTACATTCTGAAGGGAAACTGTATTAACTAACTAGTCTAATGAAGACTGCACACAAGGATGACACATTCATAGGCATATCATTCAGACCAAAAGAAATAGGAGTTCTTGACTACCTTTCCTAGATGGCAGTTCAAGGAGACGAAATCAAACAATCCCAGTTCCAAAAACCCAGACTACATTACCATTTTGCAGGTGGGTACTGACAATACATTGAGGGAGAGTGCCGTTTATCAGAGAACTACACACAAGAATGCAGGTAAAAATAAGTATATACCAGAGATTACCATTCTACACTGAAATATTCAGTTTTTTTTTGGTTCATAGGTAGGTACTAGGCTACTGGCCCTAGGGCCTACATAAGCCTAGCCAAACAGTGCCCTGTCTTTTACCAACCAAGAAAATTGTTTTCCTGTGCCTCTGTCAACCAGAGCCACAGAAGTGATACCCGGGGTGAATTTCCTATCTCCCATCCAATCATCAAGATTTTTCTTGAAGAGTGCTAATGAGGAGCTTTGTTTGATATAGATATGTAGTTTGTTCCAGAGTATGGGAAGTCTCTGGGACAGGAATCTATCCCTCCAGCATGTTTTGTTTATTGTGGTGACAAGGTTTAGGTCTCTAGAGCGTGTAGCTTGGAGGGATTGGGATTTCTTTTAATGGAGCATGTCCAACCGCTCTGGGTTTGACATAGCTTTGTATGTTGGGCAGTGATCGCCTCCGAGTAGGCAATATGCGACAGAGTAAAGCTGGAGTTTTTTGAGACAGTCTGTGTAGAGCATCTGTTTGAGGCCAGTAATCCTCTTTGTGAGGTATTTCTGCAGCCTTTCTAGTTGTTGCAGATGTCTTGTGAGGTACATACCAAAAGGGGCGTTGTACTCTATAATGGGTCTAATGTGTGATGAGTAGAGGGGAACAATGACCTCTTTTTTCTTTCTGGGTGGGGACTTTTACTCCCCACTGCAGCATCTAATGGCTCCCTACCCAGTGCCCCACATCCACATCTACCAGCCACCTTCTAACCCAAAGACTTCCTCCGAAATAGTGGGAGCTAGCATGGATCTTAAGAGCACTAGCCTCCAACATTCAAGTGTTTCTCCCATTTGACCTACACTATTACTCTCCCCACATGATTCCAGCAGTAACATCTGAAGGTTCGGAGTGTAATGGGGATGTGCAACTTTCTTCCTCATTTCTGCAGCAGCTAAGCCATGTCCCCACCTTTGGACCATGTCTTCCAATACTGAAGTTCACGGCCTCCAAAGGGGATCATAGCAAGAGATGCCCACAGAACCACTCCCCTTAGAGGTGGTAATGACCATTCCTGACTGTAATCTGTCAATAGACCAAGCCACTAACTGAACCCAGGTCATGGCTTTTTATCTCTACAACACCACAGTGGCATAAGGATTTAAATACTGTTAAATAATGAAATGGACCACACCACCACTGATTTGTACAGGTGTTTTGGTGGTGGCATCTTTCCAATAACAAATAAGAACTCCTCTTTTCTTGAAAAGCATTACATTATACATACAAAAATACATATATATCTATACACATATACACATTCACATCTACACGCGTGTGTATATAAAAATGTATGACAATTCAATACAAAAACAGTCTCAGGAGTTATGAACCCACCTCATTCTGAATCACGTGTAATGCAATATACCAACATCAAATGCCAATAATGCCCTGTATATGGAAATCTATGAGCAAAAGCAATCCTTTTATAATTCTCCTTACAGTTTTAGAAGGAATTATATTTGGTCAGTCAGATACAAAACAAAACAGTGTAAGAAACTTCTCTGTGTGGAAGATTTTCAGTCCATATATTTCTAGTTAAATCACTGTATATTAATCAGATCAGACAATAGAAGTAGCGAATGTAAACTCGTCAAGTCAAAAAGTAATAATAGAAAATATATAATTCTACAGCATTACTAAGTATTCGAAAGTAATCCAAGCAAGGCAGGCAGTCTGTTTCCAGTCGAAAATCCTTTAAATACACAGACAAGCAATCCAAGTAAAACAAAAATAGAGTAATAATTTCCTCACAAGCTTTCTAAATAAATATATATATATATATATATATATATATATATATATATATATATACTTTTTATCAGACATGGGAGTGGTTTATTGTGCTGTAAAACAAAGTGTTATTGGTACACATGTTAAATTCACATCCCTTCCCCCATCAATGTGACATTCGAGCTGGTCCTGCACTACCTAGTAGCTGTCATAATAATATTATAGCCCTAATGTACTTTAATGGTACATTTCTACTACTATTGTCTGATCCGATTAATATACAGTGATTAACTAGAAATATATGGACTGAAAACCTTCCACACAGAGAAGTTTCTTACACTAATCACAGACTTAATAATCTACTTAATAATTTGGTTAAATAAGATATACCATTAAAACAAAAATAGAGTAATAATTTCCTCACAAGCTTTCTAAATAAATATATTAAAGTACATTAGGGCTATATATTATTATGACAGCTACTAGGTAGGGCAGGACCAGCTCGAATGTCACACTGATGGGGGAAGGGATGTGAATTTAACATGTGTACCAATAACACTGTTTTACAGCACAATAAACCACTCCCATGCCTGATAAAAAGTATATACATATATTTAGAAAGCTTGTGAGGAAATTATTACTCTATTTTTGTTTTACTTGGATTGCTTGTCTGTGTACTTAATAAAGGATTTTCGACTGGAAACAGACTGCCTGCCTTGCTTGGATTACTTTCGAATACTTAGTAATGTTGTAGAATTATATATTTTCTATTATTACTTTTTGACTTGACGAGTTTACATTCGCTACTTCTATTGTCTGATCTGATTAATATACAGTGATTAACTAGAAATATATGGACTGAAAATCTTCCACACAGAGAAGTTTCTTACACGGTTTTGTTTTTAGACCCACTATACTTTAGTGGGTTGTTTTGAGACTTCGGGGATACCACGGAGATTACTTGTTTTCAGATACAAAACACATAAATTTATTTATTTTATTTTACATTTGTTAACCGGGCTAGTCCAACTGGATACATGTCCATTTTCAGTGGAGGCCCGAGGAGAACTCCGCTAACTACTACATAACAGGTTAAGAATATACAAAATTATACAATAAAAAAATAAAAACATTTGCTTTAAACCTTTTACAGGCTGTCTAGGTATTAGAGTACAATTAGAGGCATAGCAGGTGAATAGGTTAGATGCTTTACTAAGTTATGGTATTTCTACCTTCTTCATAAGTAGCAACATTTAGAATTTTTGTCTCTTAAAGAGGGGGAGTAACAGAAACATTTAGGAGGTGGAAAGTGGAATATGTTAGGGTTAGGAAGAAAAGGAGAGGCTGCTCCTACTCAAAGATTCAAATCTCAATAACCAAGTAAGCCATAGTATGTCACAGTTGTCAGTACAAAGAAGGTAACATCTTTGCTGTGAATAAAAGTCCCTATTTCTGAAGAAAAAAAAAAAAAAGTTATACAAGACTTTTGTTTCCTGTACAGTGGCAATTCAATAGATATATTCTGGGCATATACTACATTCTTGAGCTGAAAAAGAATTCACACCAATTCCTAAAGCAAGCAAAGTATAATGCAGTATGTCACAGGCAGTATCTCAACCCCCACTTACAGTTCTTGATAAAACTTTTCAGGAAACTGCATTTAAACAGGCAGGTACAAAAAATGTACTTAAAACTGACATTCTACCCTTAATGACTTAAAATACAACACTGAGATAAAACTGATCATACTTTTACTACAACTGTTAGCATAGGGAGTTTTGATTATGCCATCCAGTGACAAAAAGTTACTCCTTTTTGTGAGCATTTATAGAACTTTATTACTGATATAAAACTTAATCAACCCATAACAAATTCCCTACTCTGAAAATTCATACACCCGACCACATACAGAAATTAAACATACTACATCTTGGCACATTCTAATGTCAAAGAAAGCCTACAGGTGGTGTTTATCAATACAGGGTCACACCTCTGAAACATCGGGCATTTTCTAGCAAATTTATTTGGACAAAAATTCTACACACAGTTACAAAATATACTTACGTGGTTGTGTGTCTAGGCAAAGAGCTAATTATCAAACAGCACTCCCTCTATACAGAAGTTATCACCTACCATGCCTATAGACACAATGGCAACTGTAGTGGTGTGTACATACTTGTCAGAGATCATATCACCCCTAGACATTTTCTCAAATACAAAAGGAACTTATTGTATACTAAAAATCACACTAAACAAAATTAACAGTTTATCACCCATTAAAGGGCATCTTACATTACCCCTGAAGTTCATGGCAGGATCTTAAACATAATGGAAGAACTCAATCATTCTGGGAGACTTCAACTACACATCAACTGACCAGAGCACCTATCTTTCCAACATAGAATATGGACAGCATTTTAGATCTAATAAATAAAAACTCAATGGACTAAACTGGTACTAACCAAACTAGAGGACATAATATTATTGAAATGGCACTGTAGTGTCCGCATGGACAACTCCATTAAGAATTCTTACTATGATTAAGTAGGCCATAAACTAGTAACCTTTTCTCTCAAGCTGTCTAACCTTCCTGCCCTGAAACCAATACATAAGAATTCAAAGACAGCATTTCAGAATTTGAGACTTGTGTGTTTGAAGTCTAAAAATTAATGAAACCAAAATAATCGGAATTCAAAGACTGCGTACACAAATCTTCTCAAAATGATACGATGAAGTCTCAAAATTCACTTCTAACATCACCCCAAACAGTGTGTCAGCAGACAGATTTGAAAAGCAGTTTTATACCCAAATAAATAAATGCATAGAATTGGCAGTCCCATCTAGATCCAAATACACTGAAAAATTTAAGTCATCCCACTGACAAAATGTACAATAAAAAATGAATAAAAAAAATAGTAAACTGATCTAAAGAACCCCCACATAAAGGAAAATTAGGAAACTACAAAACTTTAAAACAGACTGCTACACCCAATAAGGCAGTCTATAAACTCGAGTTGGCATATGAAGCCAAGGACAATTACAAATCCTTATTTAATTATGTTAGAAAATTAAGAAAAAGAAACACTACAGTTACAAAATTCGTACTAAACAGGCAAGATCAAACCTGGACGTAGTGAAAGTTGCAAATCTACCAGCAAAATACATTTACTGCAAATTTCACTCCCAAGATGATGTAACTAAGCCTTACAATCCCTGTATCTCGCAAAACCCTCATCATCACTAAAGATCATATACTGAAAGTGCTGTTCAAGACTAAGAACATTTCCTCCACAGAACCAGATATCATACCAGGCTTTTCTGTTAAACAGTACAAAACCTGCCCTGGCAGAACCTCTCCATAAGTTAATTAACCTGAGCCTGGGTAGGCTCAGTTCCAGAAGGGTAGCGTCACTCTAATACCAACCTGGGAAACTACTGGCCCATCAAGCTGATGACTTTCATTTGTAAAGCCATGAAACACATTATGACAGATACGAGTAGGACACGCATTAAAAAGCTCATCAAGCTAGATTCACAGCAATGTGGTTTTGTAAAATATAGATTCTGGCTACTGGACCTGGTAAACATCTTCAAAAGTAACAAGCTGCTGACAGCTATCACAATGTACACAAAACATACCTTGATATGACCAAGACATCTGACACCATCTCCATGCTAGCATAATTAAAACACTAAGTTAAAAACTGACCCCTATGTAACAAGATGAATTGCAAAATGGATAAATGACACCACACAATATGGGTGGCAAGGGCAGGGTCAGAGAACAGGACTGTGTCCAGTGGTGTCCTGCAGAGCTCAGTGATGGGACTGATTTTGTTTGGTATTTACTTCTCTATACAGCATACTAAAAATCAGCACCTACCAGCTAACAGTTTGTGGAGGACTGCAAGTTCTGAGTTGTCTTACACTTATAAATCCCTGGTGTATTTAAAAATGGACTTAAGTTAAATGATAAAAATGCAACATTCACATTCATTCATACTGCTTCCACAAAACATATCCACTGCTGCAGAAACACAGCATCCACCTGTTCAGTTAGCAAGTCATATAAATAAGCAACATGAGAAGCCAGGATGGTTAGCTTGGGGGATATTCTTTAGCTGCAATCTTCTGGTAAGTTAAAATTCTACAAGACCATCTTCACTATGTTTCAACCGTACCATATGAAGAACTTTATCTGCACTTTTCATTACTTTGAGGTTTGTTACAAGATTAACAGTGGCCTAAAGCTGTTATTACATATGCAATACAAAAACAGACCACCTCATTCTTTGTTGATTGATAAAGGATTCCATGATAAGCTGGTTTAAATATCTTGGTCTTGTAAAGTAATTGATCTTCTTAAATCTTAGTCACCAATCACCAATTCTACAGGCAGGCGCTTGTAATGTGCCTTGGTGTCTAACCACACTTTTTATTGAACTAAACTAAGAACTCATTTCAACACAGTTTACATTCAATACTTACTGCACCTATTTTCAGACAATCTACACATAAACCTGCAACCTGTTGAGGTGTGAGCACAACATACCCAGATATAAAGGAGCTACTACCAAACCAAAAGGGGAACATTATAAACTCCATGTAGTGAATTATCACTTGAATCCTCAGAAATTACTTGTGGGACTTGAGTACTGGTACATTCCAACAAGCACAGTTCAATTGTAGAGTCACCAACTTTTACATGAGGAAGGAGGGTCAGCACAGACAAAATAACGGAATGGAATGGTAACTCGAACATTAAGAACTATATTTAGCTAAGAACTTACTAAAAAGTATAGAAGATCTAAGCAATATATTCTACATGAACAGACTCAAAGCCCAGTCAGTACACTTGGTATCCTACAGACTGCCAAGAGGCGACCTGTGGTGTCTTGCACAAAAAAAAAAATAAAATAAAATAAAAAAAAAATCCTCTAACCCCAACACTGATGAATCCAATTTACTGTACATCAGCATTTGAAAATGGCATCAAAAACTCAGTCTAGGGATCTACCCCTGTTCTGCAATATCAACAGAACCCATAATTCTGAGTAAAAAACAACAAACACACAAAGAACAAAACTTACGAAGACCTCACAGCCACAATTAAAGAAGTTAAGGGCTCTTAAGTTTTGTGACCAAACCCAAGACCTATGGGCCACTGAGAAGCAACATGCCCTAAATACTTTGCTGGAAATTTTGGATGCCCATATAATCGAGCAGTTCATTCTTGATATAAACTGATGAGATGAGTTTAAATGACAGGGAAGCTTAGTTCACAAGTGCATGAATCTTTGAAACATGAAAACTGTCATGTTTCACAGTATGGCTGATACTAATTTTTTGCGTGGGCCCGAGTGTCCTCTGGGATTCATGGCACTGTAACAATTGTCTGAAAATCCTTAAAGATACTTTCTAGGTTTGGTTTGGTATATATTAAGAATGTTACCACATCTTGATCAGAGCAAATGGGATAGGCAACATTTAGCTAAGCACCGACAGCAGGGCTGTCTACCAAGAGTACATCAAGCATGTTTTTGCCCCTTGACAATTTTAGCACCTGTCTGGAACCTGACTTTTATGACGTCTAGTGGATTTCATACAAGACTACTGTTTGAGGCAAAATTCTCCTCGTCAATGAAAAAAATGAAATTGCTTTCAGTTATGGGGAATTGCAAGTTTACCATGAAAACAGTCATGTTCTTCAGTTCAGGCGAGACTGAGGTGGTACACTGACATATAACAAAATTGTAGACTGTGCGGTTTACTGTAATCTGGATGTGGAGCACTAAAGTTTGACGATTAACCGCAATAATCCTACATCTGAACTGTTTACTTGTGGAAATGGATGCACCATATGTTTGCTTTGTGGCTCAAGTTGTAAAAGGTGCATCTGGTATGTGGATTGGATTTCTGAACCACATCTCTTCCCTTTTCCAGTTTTGTGAATGCAGAGCCAGTGTGTCTAATAAAAGTCAGCAATTATAAAGTTTCTGCCAGTATGCTCTGCTTTGGTTTCAAGGATGGAGATGATTGCTTTATTAGTTTCATCGTGACTGGTTCATGACAACTGTCAGGTGTGTGAAGTGGTGACTCAACAGACATATCCAAAAGAACCAGAGGAACTAATAGATACACAAGTCAGAATTTAAGATTACTTCTGTTTGAAGTAGAGTGGTACCCACTGACCATTGTGTGTGTGTGTGTGTATGTATACACATATAAAGACTTTTAGATCTTAGTTTACGTAAATATGTGCACCTCTCACACTTGGAATTTTAGCCCACAATTAAAAGAGTATGCAAACTGTTCAAAACAGCAATGATTTCTGGGTCCTTGTAAAAGGTGAAAATCATTACAGTGAACAGCCTCATCCTTTTTTAGCCACCACATTACACCATTCACACTCAGCACAAACAAAATAAAAGTTAGGAAAAATAAATAAAATAACATCAATGAAAAAATACTACAAACGTTAACAAGAGAAAAGAAAAAAATAAATTTAGATGCAATACCTTTACAGCAAATGGAAGACCATGGAGAGCCATGAGAAAAAATGCAAACTAAATAGATCAAAAAGAGGCATTTCTACGTTCATCTCACAGATCACAGTAAATAAAGTTGCTTATCAATTACCCCCCCCACACACACACACACACACCTTTTGCTCCTGGTGCCCACACAGTAAATAGCAGCACACAATATAGCTAGTAACCTTTTTCCTTCATTTTAGTAGCTCTTAAAACACAAAGACAAAATTATGTCACTTAGGAAGAGTACATGGGTATGTTTATGCTTTATTCGGACACCAAGATGAAATATTTAATGCAGGAAGTGACAGTTCCCATATAAACCTGAAGGTCTATGCACAAAAAAAACAAATAAATCCTAAAATTTATCCCAGTGAAAAAAAAAAAAAAAAAAAAATACATCCATAACAGTGTACATACATATACATAGTACAAGAGACGCATTACTTTATGTAGAAGGTTTATAGGTTGGTACGAGGCTATCGGCCCTAGGGCCTAAACAAGCCTAGCCATAACAATTCCCTGGCTTTTTCTTCCCACACTATTTACTTCCTTGGAATCCTGTCTAGCAGGCCAACCGACATGATACTAGGGCCTAAACAAGCCTAGCCATAACAATTCCCTGGCTTTTTCTTCCCACACTATTTACTTCCTTGGAATCCTGTCTAGCAGGCCAACCGACATGATCCCCAGGGTGAATTTCCTTTCTCCCATCCAATCGTCAAGGTTCCTTTTGAAGAGGACCAAAGTGGAGCTCTGCTTGACATGTGTGGGCAGTCTATTCCAGAGTCTGAGGAGTCTCTGGGTCAGGAACCTATCCCTCCAGCATGTTTTGTTTATTGTAATGACAAGGTTTAGATCCCTGGAGTGTGTGGCTCTAAGGGATTGGGATTTCTTTAAGTGTAGCATGTCCAACAGCTCTGGGTTTGACATGGCTTTGTATGTTAAGCAGAGATCACCTCTGAGTAGACAATGTGCAACTTTATTTACGAAAGGCTACAAATTAACAACAGTTAGCGCATTTCATAAAATATATTGTAAAAGTTGTTCTTACTTTTCCATACAGAGAATTTAGACTAGTCTAACCAGCAATAACTTTCATGGACTGGCAGGAAATTTCTGACAGAAAAACACTGACTTAAACATCATACCTAAAGAATAGTACGAAACTTATCAAGTTTTACCCTCAAAAGTTTTACAGCAACGTTACAAAAGTTATAACTGGCCCATTCTGAAAACATTCCCACTTGATGATGCCATTGCCAAGTCCAGTATGGTGTTTCCCAGCATACTTAATGAACAGGCCTTTGTTAGAAAAGAGAGGAAGAAGAGTCAAAGCCAACCATACCACATGGCTAACTAAATCAGCCAAGTAACTCATGCACATTAGGGACAAGGCTTGGAAAACCTGCTCTCAGCAAAACACAGCAAAAACTCCAAGCCTACAAATACCGCTGTATCATTCCTAAAACCAAAATTAGAGCAAACAAAAACAATGATATTTTACCACACTCCAGGGCACCCATCAAAACAACTGTCATCCATTAAGCAGCAGCCCAATTCACCACCTCATAAGCACAGATTGCATCAAAATTTAACTTTTACTTCATTAACATTTTAACTACTCTAATAAAAATAATTCCTCCCCTAACCACTAACTCAAACACCTGTTAACTAACAACCACTGTACCCTCCTCACACTGCAAGCCATAGCAACCTACTTTACACAAAAAAATATGAAAACTAAAACTCACTACTTTTCTTGATCCAGACGACCTTTCCACATAGTATCTCAAACTGGCCATAGACAATGTAGTCTACCCTGCACCCATACTAACAGATCCATCAGGGAGGCTCATGTCTTATCCGTTTGGGGAAAAAAAAACATGCATTTTCCCACTATATAAGGGTGGAAATGTCACTGATTTCTTAAACTTTAGGCCAACTGCAATGTTGGTACCTTTGTTCAAAATCATAGAAAATGTGTCCACAGACAACCACTTCATCTACTCTCAGCTAATTACATCCCATGATACAGTACACAACCCACAGAAATGGCTAAGCCTGAAAGGAATAATTTTATATTACAGACATTTATGTTCCCAAGGCAAGGTTCTTTAATGTTCACACTTCCAATAACTTAGCAGGAGATGCTCTTTACTCTACCTGCATTGCTAAAATATGGACACTCATCCCACTCTCAGTAAGGTTAAATAACAACCTTCTCATCTTAAAAACTGATCTTAATACCTATTGGAGTATTGGCTTTGCTCTCACTCACCCCTCAGATAACCTCACACATACTAAATTATTTCTGACTGATACATGTTAACTAAACCATTATAAAATGTTTCTGCCTCATATGATTACACAAAGACCCTATCTCCAGTATCTCTGTATGAAGCTACTTGTTCACTAATTTAACAACTTTTGACCTCCTCAAGTCACTCTACCTTAAAACTCTTGCTTAACCTAAAAACCTTTTCCTAATCCTGTCACTCATCTTTTATTTCCTTTTCACCCATAATATATCTCGTTGACACTTACCACTAACAGAAAAATAAACAGACATAATACCATGTATTTCAATACCACTTTTTTCATGTCAACACAGAATACAACTGCTACTAAATCTTCCACTTTCTTTCTGTTGCACTAAACTACACCCTCCAATCCTTCTTACACTGACTACAACCTAGAAATAAATTACAACATGCACATTTTTAATCTTACATAAAAAATTTACTTTTCGGTTTATTGCTAATTCTTTTATAGGATTAAAAAAAAAAAAAGTTTATTACTTAAAAATATTCATTGATTCTAAACAATTTTTGTACACGTACACAACCATTGTAACTATGTATGTAATGCAATGCATTACAGATTCATATATTTTGTATTCTTTGTGGAGCTTTCATTCACGGGGCTTCACTAAAAAGTTTTTTTCTACCCAGCCAGACCTCACCGGTAAACAAGTACAAATAAACAAATAAAACTAGCAAATAAATAACCAGACTTTATTCTACAGTGCATTCTGCGATGTACCTCACAATACAGTCCCTCCACTACTACAGCATCACTCCTTTTACAATTGCTACAAATGACCTTTATAATACAGAAGTACGTATGCATACATATACATACACGAATCACAATTGGCCGATGTGTTTTTTTTTTTCAGAAGAAGGTGGACATGCAATACCTAATGAAAAACAGGGAAAAAATCATGTGGACTTTCTAGTAACATGCTTCGCCCATTAAACCAGAGATATGCAGCAGAAACCTTAACCACTGACCCATCACATCACCCACTTGTAAATATTTTTTCGATAAGAAACTAAGAGTAATGCTACTCAATGCCAGAAGTCTAAACCTCAAGATGCACGCACTCTAAACTCTCCTTAGCATGGAGAACATAGATATCTGTGCAGTAACAGAAACCTGGTTCAAATCTCCCGAGAGCACCCCAGCACTACCAGGTTATACCTCATACCATGCTTTTCGGCCGCAAAACTTGGACCGAACCACAAAAGGAGGGGGGAGTATCAATATTCGTCAAAGATACCCACACCCCCAGGTTGGTGGCACAGCACGAAGCATCAGAGACTATCCATGTGCAACTGTGGGTAAAACTGCCTTAGCCTGCTACAGACCACCCTCCCAAACACAGGAACCCCACTTGGCCTTCCCAAGAATACTGGAAAATATGAAGGTCTCTCCAAACACCATTATATTGGGCGACTTCAACTACCCAAACATAGACTGGGAGCATTATTCTAGCTCCAACACCCTAGCCCAAAGGTTCCTAGAATTTATAAACTCAAATGCTATGGAACAACTTGTTACCACTCCCACAAGAGGGGAAAACATACTGGACTGATCATCACCAACATGGGGACACTATGCTCCAGACCAGAAGTGTATCCCTCACTGGTAAGATCAGACCATAAACTAATCTCACTGGATATTCACATCCTGACCCCACCCCCTGCCCAGAAAATCACAGTGAAAAACTTCTCTAAAGCAAATTTCACACGCCTCAAAACCGAGGCGAAATCCTTCAAAGCCCCCGGGCCTGTGGAAAATACGGCCCAGACCGCAGAATCCTTTATAAACGCATTCTATGAACACCTTCAGGAATGCATGGATCATGCAATCCCAAATAAAACCAAGACCCAATCCTCCAAAGGCAGACGTCCTGTCTGGTGGACCCCAGCCATAAACAAACTATACAATAGAAGGAGGAAGCTACTACATGATACAGCAAAATCCCAAAAAGGGAAGGCATCTCTGATCAGTATTAGCAAAAAACTATGGGCACTCTTAAAATCGTCTAAGGCCAGCTACGAGAGAAAAATTGCACAGGACACTAAGGATAATCACAAGGCTTTCTTTAGTTATGTTAGGAACCTGGGTGGGAATTCCCAGATATGCTCAGAATTAGTCCAAAATGACAAAAAATACACTGAGCCCACAGACATTGCCAACATCCTAGCTTGACAGGTTCAGTGCAAACTTCTCCCCCCTCTCCCCACCAAAAGGGCAAACATCTATCCCAACAGAGTGCTGCCCCCCTGACATCTCAGATGCTCAGGTAAGAGCCGCCCTCTCCAAAGCAAAAAACACAGCATCAATGGGACCAGATGGTGTCCCGGGCTGCGTCCTACATGAACTCCAAGAAGAGCTAAACCCAAACATAAAACTACTGTTCAATCTTAGCCTTACTACAGGATATGTACCCAAAGAGTGACGTACAGCAACAGTGGTCCCTCTTCACAAAGGTGGTGCCTCAACGGATCCTGGAAACTATCGCCCCATAAGCCTGACTAGCTTGGTCTGCAAAGCTATGGAAAGGATCATCATGGACCTCGTAAATAAAGATATTGGGGACCTACAGACACTGGATCCTACCCAGTTTGGCTTTGTTAAGGGCAGATCCTGCCTCTTAAACCTGGTCGATTTCTTTGAAACAGTCACCAAGGCCATTGACGAGGGGAAGGTGGTCCACACAGCCTACCTGGACCTCACAAAAGCCTTCGATACAATACCCCACTCGGGCATTATAGATAAGCTCACCAGCTTAAATATAAACTCCTATGTCACTAGATGGGTTGCAAACTGGCTCAAGGACAGAACCCACATGGTTAGAATTGCTGGAGCCATGTCAGACTCCAAACCAGTTACAAGTGGCGTCCCACAAGGCTCAGTCCCGGGGCCTCCCTAGTTCGGTATATATTTCTCGGCGGTACAGGCCAACACGGAAGGACTGTGGCTGACCAAGTTCGCAGATGACTGCAAACTGGGCACCATAATCAACTCTCCAGCCGACACAAGCATCCTCCAAAAGGGCCTCATAGAAACAGACAACTGGTGCCAGAGCCATGGCCTCAAGCTAAATGCCAAAAAGTGTATAGTCATCCCCTTTGGCAAAAACAAAGTGCCCACAAATTACCACATAGGTGGTAATCCATTAAGTACAGAAGAAGTCATTAGGGACCTGGGGACCCAAGTTGATAGCAATCTCTCATTTGACAACCACGTGGCCAAAGTGGTTAGAAAAACATTTTATATAGCCCACCTAATCATGAAGGGATTCACATCTAGATCAGCGGAGGTCATCGTGCCTCTTTACTCATCCCTCATCAGGCCCATAATTGAGTACAATGCCCCTTTTGGGATGTACCTTACCAGACACCTGCAGCAACTGGAAAGACCCCAAAAGTACCTCACCAAGAGGATCAAAGGGCTCAAACAGATGCCATATGCTGCCCGGTTAAAGAAACTCCAGCTCTACTCAGTGGCATACCGCCTGCTCAGAGGCGATCTGTGCCTGACGTATAAAGCCATGTCCAACCCAGAATTAATGGACATGCTGCACCTCAGAAAATCCAAATCCCATCGAACTATGCGCTCGAGAGACTTGAACCTCAGCACTGAAATAAATAGGACATGCTGGAGGGGCAGATTCATAACCCAGAGACTCCCTTCACTCTGGAATAAAATCCCAGTCCAGGTTAGGCAGAGTCCCACATTAACTCTCTTCAAGAGGAATCTTGATGAGTGGATGGGAGATCGTAGGTTTACCCCGGCTATCACTTCTGTGTCACTGTTAGACAGAGGCACAGTATACTAACCTCGAAAAAAGGCATAGCAAAATTAATTTAAAATGGGTGGCGAAAGCCAAACACACTCTGGCTAGGCTTATAAATGCCCTAGGGCAGATAGCCTAGTATGAACCTAAACTATATCACACTGACAGGTTAAGTCTGCACCTTCAGTAACGATGCTACTAATTTGTGAAAGTGAAGAAATCGTGTATTCAGTGTATCAATGTACTGCCTGCAATGAAACAGAGAGGTTCACACAACGCCGGTCTTTTTTTTTTTTTTTTTTAACTTCTCTCTGGGGCAACCAACCAGACTAATCATAATAAAAACAGCAGTTTGCTTTCCTGTACCTCATGCGATTAAAACAGCAATTTTAGACCGAAAGTTCAAAGCAAGAGTCCTTAACACGAATGACTGACCTTCTGAAGCCAAAGCTTATAACTAAATTCAGTTTTAGTTGCATACAAATCACACAAGACAAAAATATATGCTAAATACTTGCTAAAGTTTACTATTTTATCACACACATCACATCAACTGAGAACTATAAGAATTTAACTGCAAACACCCTAAGCTCATGACCTAAACACGTCCACCACTACTTCACAAATAGAAAGACTTTTACATTTCAAAGTTCCTATACTGATTAAAACTACGCCACACATAACTGCGGTCAATAAACAAAACTGTGTGACATTACGGTGCAACATAAACAAACTTGCTAAACAACAGACATCAGCACTTCCTTTTGCTGACTAATCTATAGCATGCGCATGTCACTGCTTGTAAACCACTGCCTAAAGCAAAGTAATTTAGCTAGTCACTGAATATGGCAGGTACACTTAATAACTGATTAACAAATGCAGTTCCGTTTGCTATAGTCTGCATGCATAAAAACACAACTCCTTATTTAACACTCACAGATCCAAACGCACCTCCACAGTGAAATTGCATTTTAACAAGTTTCAGACGAAAGGCAAATAAGGACGTCAAAAGGGGGGGGCTATCAGTGACAGAAACCATGAAAAGTGGGTTGGAATGCAAAACATTGCTTCAAGTGGGGAGAAAGTTATTCACACAGGCTGTAAAGGATCAATGACATTAAAATAAGGGTGTCCGTACTTATCAAACTCAAACAGAAGAGTGGACACAAATTACTCACCGACTGATCGGTAGCCCAAAACGGCAATCTTCCGAAACTTGGGCTGGGGCATGGCGCGGCGCGCGACTGCGGCACCAGCAAAAATAGGTTATGACGCCCAGCCAAACAGTTAAGGGCACACTATAACACGCACAAAATGTTTACAATAATAAAACAACAGCAACAAAAATGTAAACTAATCAAACAGCCGAACTCAAAGGACACAGTGTCACGTGACCACACCACTGTCAGTATCTATCCAAGTCTATTAGCAGTTTTATTATAATCCACTCCAACCCCCTACATTCATTTATTCTTAAACTTTAAACTGTCAAACTGGATCTTCCGCCGTTCAACCTAGCCCGGCTAATATACTTGGCTTACTCACGCGAGCCGAAAACTACTCTAGTTAGCGTGGCTACTGTCGCAAACAAGGACCCAGCTTACGTGTTTGAATGCGTCACCATAATTCCGTTGTATCATCACTAGAGGACCTTTGAAAGGGTGAGGGTTCTACAATGTTTCTGTGTTAATTTATTATAAAGTAGCACAAAGGAGCAATCGCTAGCGTATTCCCCCAAACGTATAATTATCAAAAACAAAAGTATACGCTGTAAAAGATGAGCTTTTTTTTTATAAAAAAATAAATACATACGGTAAGCTTTCACAGATAAACTGCTTACACAGGTCATATAAAATCAAAAGCATACACTGAATAAATGCAATAAACTAAGTCAACATATTAAATACAAAAAAAATCTAAAAAAATTCACATACTTCATTCATAATTAAATCTGAATGAACATCTGCGTAAATCCGTTTGGTTTAAAGCTTGTCTTAAAGAGACCTTGCCGTTCACGCCATATGCTTTGCCGGCTCGTAAACGTGTATTCCATAACTCCCCTGCTTTCCGTTTTATTAGACAAGTCCCCCAATCTCCCATCATCTCTCATAATTTCTACTGCTTTAAATTTAAAAGGATGTGTTCCTCCCATTGCCGTGGTATGTCTGGCTAATGAATTCTAATTACCTTGACTTATAATTGACATGCTTCCTCATTCGTTTCAAGAGGGAGCGATCCGTCTTGCCGACATTAAATTTTTTGCATAAAACACACTCAGCCAAATAAACAAGATGTATAGAAATGCAACTCACTTCTACTCTAAAATAGTATTTTTACTAGTCTCAGAATGTATAAACATATTATCACTATCTATAAATGACAAAAGTTACACTTGCTACAAGTAAATGTACCTATGTGGCTTCCATCATTATTATAACAAAGAATCCTTTTTATTGATTTTTTTTTAATCTAAAATTCGTTCTAGACCCTATTACACTGTTTATCTGATCATCTGATGTTACTATGTGCCAGTTTTTCTTAATATTGTTTTTTGTTGTTGTTTTTGATAGTTCTGTGTTTGATGTACAGTGAGTGTAGGAGTAAGCCTGTGTAGTCTGAAGTTGCTTTTTTCAGCTTATGCTATTTTTATTTTCGTTTTCCCCCTTGTGTTTTGTATTTAACAAAATCCAAATTCCAAATGCCTAGTTGAGCAGTTTAGAAACTTACATTAACGCTCAGTGGAGTACTGGCGAAGAGGCTAGGGTAGAGATAGTAAGTACTATGCTAATTCTGATTTGTTGAACTCCTACCCCAACATCAGACTTCAACTAAAAAGCTTTCTTCTCAAACACGCTTATTACTCCTACATCCAATGGGAGACATATCACTTAACCTAGTGTTTAATTCTATGGCCTCAACCTCTTTTTAAGCTCCCCCATCTTTCTCGCCAGCAATGTGATATTGTATATAATTTAAATTGTTGCTAATTTTTTTAGAAATTGTCCCAAACTAAGTAGACTAAATGGTGTTTTCAGTACTTTGGTGCTTATTTAATCACATTTTAAAACAGTTTTGTACATTTTGCTCAGGTAGAAACTTCTCTTTCCCTATAAAATCGACATTAAATAATCATTGAGTAGTTAACTGTTGCACGGCAAGCCACTGGTTCATATGAAAAAGTGTGTTGCCCTTCGTGTCCACACCGACTGTCATTTTTACTTGGGTAGTACTTTAGAAGACCTGCTCTAAATGCCATTGAGATCAGTCCCACTGCAGCCCACGACAGCATCTGAGCCATGGACATACGTTTTCCAACTGTCTCTGTAGCCAGCTTTGTTGAAATGGGCATTCTGTAACAATGTAGCCACAGTCTTATGTTCACTTAGGATGACCTACTACTTAATGTGCAAATACAGTGTTCGAGAGATGTAGTTATTTAATGACTCTGGAGGCAAACATCTCAGATAACTCATCACATTTAACAGATTGTCAGTAGCACAGAGTACTGCATTATAGAAGTTTCACATAATACAGAGCAAGCACGTTGACCAACTTATGCTGAGGCTCTTAAAAGTAACTATTTAAAAGACAAAGGCCTCCAAAATTTAGCTCAAGATATAAATACCTTCGGCAACCTCATGAAACATGCATCTGAGACTCACAATGTCACAGTGCAAAGGCTAATAAGACAGTCTTCAACACCATTTGATATTTTAGTCATTGATGCCTCCATGGTGAGACACACTGATGCACCACTCACCAGGCTGTGCAAGGAGAGGGTTATGGTCAGTTGCTTGTCAAAAGCCAGGATTTGCCACATCACACATGCATTCAAGTCTTTACATCACAAGTACAAATGTGACACGGTCACAGTACATTTGGGAGTAAATGAACTGAAACTTATCTCTCTTGACTGTATGAAGAGAGACATGATGGAGCTCTTAGAATATGCATTAGAGGCAAATATGATCGTACCCTTGAGCAGCATTTCACCAAGAATGATTTCACAATACAAATAAAAATTATGGATTTCAACAATTGGCTTAGCTTCTGATGTCATTCAAAGGGGTTCCAATATGTATCAACCTGGAGGTAGTCGACAGTCCAAACTACTTTGACAGAGGTGGCCTGTATCTATTTCCCCAAAAACGTTTTCCATCCCCATAGTTCCTTTTTAGGCACTGTCGGTCTCCAAAACTATCCAACATTTCAAAACAGAATCTAAATAATATAAAGATTTTTCTGCTCAATACTAAGAGCCTTAACTGAAAATTCCACTCCCTATAGGCATTCCTTACCTGGTGACCTGGTTTAAATCCATACAGAATACCCCATCAGTGCAAGGCTTCAGTGCTTACCACACATTCAGATCCACCAGACTAGGCAAGGGCAGTAAAGGTGGGGCATGACTATATTTGTTAAACAAAGTGCCACCTTCAGACTCATTAGGATAATGACGAACTCCTCCACATCCAGCGTACCATTAATACAACCCTGTATCACATCATAGCTAACTATAGGACCCCATCTATGCCCCCTCTGGCCTTTACCTCCTACATGATGAGTGTGGAGTCCCTATACATCCAGCCACACACCATTCTCCTTGAGGACTTCAACTACTCCTCTTATACATTAGAATATTTATATATTCCCTAACATGTATGCCTAGAGATTTCTAGACTTCCTTAATACAAATTATTTGGACTAGTTAGTGAGCAACTCAACTAGCAGCAATAAAATCCTGGACTCAATCCTTACCAATATGAGGCAGCTCTGTTCTGTACCAGTTGTAACTCCTTCTCTGGTCAAACATGACAGCAAATCAGTCATATTCACTATAAGATAATCCAGAAGCACCTCCCAATAAGTCAGTATCCATATATTATGCAAAGTGATGACCTGGCTAAATTCAGTTTTTCCTCCCAAACGGATGACTCCATTGCATATGTTAAATCCTTTGCTGTCAAATATTATGCTCATGCAAATAACTGCATAGAGGCAGCTGTCCCACTCTGAAGTAAATACAGTACCAAATTTAAAAATAAACCTCTGTGATGGAACCTAAATATAAACAGGTTTTACAACAGAAGAAAAAAAAAACTCATAGCACACAAAAATAAATGTAGCTCTCAGCATGCCAAAATGCTCTTGCTAAACCTAGTAGGGAATTCTGTTCCCTATCAAATCAACCAAAGTCAAATATGAGGTAAAAATAGCCACCCATGATAAAGACAATCATAAAGTTCTCTTTAACTATGTTAGAAACCTCAAAACAATACCTAGCACTGCAAAGAACTAATGGTAAAAATACCACTTACTAAGACCATGAGGGCTAGCAAATCTACTACCAGATACATTTAGCTCAAACTTCACCCCTCCTCCTTAACATTCCCAGATCATATACCTGCATGTACATGCCCACCAAATATTTCACAAGTTACTATCCAAGGCCAAGAACACTGTTTTCTGGAGCCAGATAACATACCAGCATGCTTACTGGCTAGACTGAATCAGTACCTGTCAACCCCCCCCCCTACAAAGAGTATTCAATGTCAACCTTCCAATAGGCTGTGCGGCAGATGAATGGAGGACAGAAACAGTCACCACCCAGCACAATGGTAGGGCAGCAACTTGGCCAGGGAATTATACACCCATAAGTCTGATGAGCCTCATCTGTAAGGCTATGGAAATAATAATTATGGAATTAATAAACAAGGACATATGCAACCTACAAACTCTTGACCCAAGCCAATTTGGTTTTGTCAAGAGCAGGTCCTACCTACTCAACCTGAATGGCATTGTCGAGAAGGTTCCTGAAACAATGGATGAGAGAAAATCAGGGCATATTGCATATCTAAATCTCAATAAGGTGTTTGACACCATTCCACACTCAGGTATTGTTAACAAACTCTCCCAGCTAAATCTCAATCCCTACATAACTTAATGAATAGCAAATTCGCTCATTCATATACCCAGGAAATTAGGATGGGAGGCACTATCTCCTCCCAAAGAAAAGACCTGTCACCAGCGGTGTACCACAGAACTCTGTCCTTGGGCCGCTCCTCTTTGGCATTTATGGGTGCATGTAGAGTCTGTTACTGTGAGAGTATTCATGGTGAATTCAATATAGTACATTAAGTTAGATTAAGATTTTAAAATATAGAGTCAGACATGTATGCATTCAGAGAAAGACAGTTTATTAGGAAAGATAAGCATGAAATGTGCAGAAAATATAGAAATACAGAATGTTCCTTTCTCAAGGGAATAATTCAATCTTCCTGGATACAGAATGTTCCTTTCTCAAGGGAAAGATGTAAATAGCAATGGAGTGCTAGATAAAGAGGCACATGCAGGACCAGGCTTGGAAACCAAGGTAAACAAGGCTAAGGAGATGTGTAAAGCATTACACAGTTAAGATATTTTTTAAATATACTTCAGATACAGTTAAAAAAGTCAGTTAGTTAGTTCAGACTGACATTCAGAAAAGATCAAATATCCAGCATTCCAGAAAGGAAGTTAGCTTTTGGACTTATATGTAAAAGGGTCCATACAATACAGACACATGTGCCTTAGTACAGAAGACAGGTCAAATAAAGACTGTTTTAGTTTATAATATTCAGGAGACTCCGAATATACATGCAGAAACTTTGCATATATTTATCAGCACTGTTATTACTAATCAGCATTTCTGCATTTCTACAGACTGTTATTGTTTACCAGTACTATTAATGAAGACAGTAGTGAACATCTAATAAAGCCTTATTAATCAAACTACAGTGTTTGCAGAATTCATTCTGAAAAGTACAAAAGACTTGACCCATAAAGGAGAGACTGGCACCTGTTCAGCACAAATTTGGGTAATTAACAGATGAAGATTTTCATTTCAGTTGTTTCCAGTTAATTCCAGTATAATGCAGTCTCACTGATTCTCTCAATAGTGAGCTAGTATGACTAGTGTAAAACAGTTAAAGTAAATCCCAAAACCTCATTGCAACCTTGCATCAACAGTCAGACTATGTTTGTTTTACAGATAAATCTACAAAAGAGCAGTATTTCATTCAGCTATGTGTATTCTCCAGAACAATCTACAGAAAAACAGTGTTTCCTTCAAAGCAACCTTATCAGCAGTCACACTACAGGTACTAATGTTCATTCAACATTTCTTCAAACTTCAACAGATGCAGCTGTAGTAAGTAACCCTTTCAAGTACAGTTTCAGGTGCAGCAGCCAGCTTAACATTTTTTCCAGTCTATCAGTAACTACAGCAAATGTTTCATAACAGACTTTTCAGCAACACACCAACGCTTTTCCAGATGGGAGACTGTGAACGCCATACAGAATAAGGCCACAGCTGACAGCACTACAGTTACTCCTTACACAGCAGACCTTTCAATAAACTAATAAACTTCATAAGAAAACAGCCAGAGCAGACAACCTTTACATGCAGTAATTGCAGCTGTTAGACAAATTGCAAAGTGTCTACATTAGAAAAAGCCTCAAAGAGCTTCAACAGACCAGTACTAAATCCACAAACATCAGCAGTTTTCCTTCAGAACATAAAATACATTAGCCAGTTAAGAGCTACTATATCGACAGACTTTCAAGTTTCCAGTGTGACATCACACAGCCAAGAAGCAAGAAAAAGGTTAAAAAGCTGCATGCTGCAGATGACAGGATAAATACTTCTAGAATCATAAAGTTATGTAAGAATGTACATGTACTTTTTAGTTAACAGCTCAAAAAAATTTAACTTCATCAGTAAAAGTCATTTGCATACCTCTTGTATAAACATGTCAAGTATTGTCTACAGTTAAGACACCCGTAAATGTTTGGTTTAGAGTTGAAAATTGGGTAAAGCAGTCTAAAAATCTGTGTTCCAGAAATGTTCTTTTAAAGTTAAAGGTTATTAGTTCAGGAATGTTAAATATTTCTAGACACAAAAGGGTTAAATCACAGAAGCAGATGGCAACAGATTCACAAAATGAGTCAGCTTCTGTCAGTAATTCTGATTTACAGTTTTCAAATAGTGTAAATGCTGAGGCACAGGTAATTCTAGGTACAAAGATAAATCACGACATGGTAAGTACGGACATAAACACAATCAATGTACAAGACAGTGCAAATATTGTACTGAGGTGGGATAAGAGTGCAGCTTTTAATCAGTCTGATAAAGTAAATAATATACAGACTTCATCGCAAACTACTATTTCAGAGCAAAGTAAAGAAATAACACATTGCATAGCCAGAGTCAGTGTTGTTCCTAGATTTATAACAAAGGATTTTCAGCTTATCTATAAAGGGTGAGGCAGTCCAGCACCAAACCAGAACATTTGTCTGTCATTGCTTAAGGTTAAATGAAATGAAAATATTTCATTGTTTACAGAAAAATTATGGAATAATGTACTGATTAATACAGACAAAACAACTTCAGTTACAAATAGACCTTTATTAGAGGGCACAAATGCAGTTTTGTCAGGATTTAAAGGGTCAAGGATTACAGCAACTAACAGTTCGAAGTGTAACAGCTCCATACAAGGTGTGGACATGTCATTAGAGTTGCATGTTGTTTTAGACTTCAGTAGCAAGATTTTTGCAAATGTACAGAATTTGAATCATTGGTTATAACAGGAACATGCAGGTTTATGGGTTAAAGATAAAATAAATTCCAGTTCAGCTGACACAGCTAAAGTACTCAAAAAACATACTGGGTGTGGCCAGTTAGAAAAAAAGGGTAACCATATGCATCTATGTTATGTAGGGTATACCAGAAACGACATTCAGATTAACTCACAGAATAAAGGGTTTACAGTTACAGATTCAGCAAATGAATTTTTTGTGGTATTGTTTTCTTTAGCAGTCATTCTTAAGAGCTTTGTATTAAAGTGTTGCAATGCATAAATAATAATTTAATGCAGACAGAAACAAAAAAAAATCATAAATATTAAATAATGTTTTGCTAGTTTACAGAATGTAAAATTTAAAGTCAATGATACATGATAAAAGTGACAGTACAGTCAAGGGCTCAGATACAATGCATGAAAATAATGCATCATAAATATTATGTGTCATTAAAGCTACAGGTTCAACTCTTGTGTTATAAACGGCAGACAAGTAAAGTTTCAGAATTACATCAATTCAACTCTAGTAATAAATGTGTATACTATATAACAAAAACTTCATATATTTGTATAAAGGACATACAAGTAAACTTCCAGATAAAGAAACTTCACATACTTGTATAAAGGACAGACAAGTAAACTTCCAGAATCAGATCAGCTTAAATCTGGTAATAAATGTGTTTATGTAATCAGTTTAATACTGTATATATTTCATACAGAAATTGCAGTTTACCAAGCACACCAGATCAGATTACAGCCAGTTTAGCAAGCTGAATTAAAGACTGTACTGTATGTCATAAATCAGTATGGTGAAAATCAATTTAGTGCAGTTACAGTTCTTACTATTTATCCAAGAAAATTGTAGGTAGTAATGATAAATTCTTGCAGTATTCAGCAGTACTGAAAAGTTAAATGATGTCAGCTAAAGAAACGACTATGGTAAGACAGTGGGTGGAGTTTAACTCACAGACAGTATGTTAGAATCTGAGGGTCAGAAGAGTAAATGTAAAAAGTTCAGCAGTTAAGATTAATTTTATATGGGTGCAGAAATGCACAGTGTTAGATTAGTACTTTAGTTTCATTTGAGGTTATCAGTTTGCTTGCAGACTTGCAAGAGTTTATTAGCAAAAAATGTTTATTTCATGCAGAAAAATGTAAATAAAGTCAGGGCAACAAGCAATGCTATCAGTTTATAATTGTTAAAGATGCAAATGTTATTTAAGTACCTGATACTAAATACAATCAAGAACTTTAGCCACCCAGCCTTGTACAAGAGATGAAAAGGAGAGGTTTAAAAGGCCTAACTATAAAAAAAGACACTTGTATGTTAAAGCAGGCCTTCCAATACCTCACCAGTGACTAGGACAATGCAGAGTAAAATTTGGCAAGAGCTGTAGTGCAGAAGCTGAATGTCTATGTGTTTAAGTTATTTCTTCAATGTTTGTTTAAAGTTAAAATGCGTGAGTTAAAGCAAGTATTTATGTTTTCAGACAGTTATATAAAAGTACTAGTTTTCAGTTTATGTTTTTATCTATGTTCAAACAATACTGACAAAAAGGTATCAATAGTTTAGTCTCCAGAATATAACATTAACAGATTTCAGTTTATTTATTTATTTTTTTATCTGTGTTCAGACAACACTGGCAGGAAAGGTATTCCTATTATTTTAGATGTTCAGTATAAATATGTATCGAATTTCAGTCAAGATTTAGAATATGACATTCACACTCAGTTATGTGTTCAGAATAGTACATTTCAGTTAGATTTCAGAATATAAGATTAATACTCAGTTACTTCACATTATTCAGTTAATTTTAAGGGTAAAGTGACAGAATTATTTGTAGCAGACTTATTACATCATGCATTTCTACTACATCATCCTTCACCTTATTCAGTCATTAGTTTTAAGGGTAAAGTAACATAATTACATTATTCAGTCATTAGTTAAGGTTAAAGTGATATAATTATTTGTAACAGGCTTATTACATCATTTTTTTTATTTTTATTTTTTTATTTATTTATTTAACATTTGTTGACCAGGAATGTCCGACTAGGTTCCACAGAGCCTGTTTTCAGTGGAGGCCCGGGGAGAAATGCTCCAGATGCATGTCTTTGGAATGTGGGAGGAAACTGGAGTACCCGGAGGAAACCCACACGAACACAGGGAGAACATGCAAACTCCTCGCAGAAGGCACCCCAGCCAAGAATCGAACCGGAGAACCTCTTGCTGTGAGGCAACAACATTAACCGCTGCACCACTGTGCCGCCCATAAATCATAAGTTTTAGTAAACTATTATCTAAAGAATAGGTAGTAATAGTTATTCAATATACTCACGGTATAACAGGGCAGGCTTAATTTGTTAATTCATTTACAGATTACAGTGCACTTTACATAATTATTGTACATTAGTCAGAAAGTTAAGAGGACACTAACAGAAAAACTATTATAGCTCATAAATATTCATAGAATATTTCAAACACAAATTTAGGAGGCAGGCATCTATTACAGCATATGCAAGTTAAAAAGGTAAGTAGCATTATTAGCAAATCTAGATGAAAATTTATAGACATTGGTTAATACAGTGTATGGTAATTATGTTTCAAGACCAGTTAAAAAGTTACCTCTTTAGTGCCTATTTCAGTTATTCTTCAGTAAATAGCCATCATGCTTGATAGGCTATACAATAAAAAATAAAATGGATTAAACAGTACAATGTTTAAAGATTTAACAGAAAAAGGTTTCATTTGCTATAAGAGAGAGAGATACATCATGGTACACTAAGGCACTAGTTCATAAGGTAAAACACATAGGCAATAGACAGTGTAATTTTACCATTAGAGCATACAGAGACAGGGAAGAAAAATAGACAGGGTTAACAGTGTGTTCTCTGTTTAACTTAAAATGAAGACTCACAGAGACAGGTTAAGGATATGAATGGCATTTTATCCGTGCTGTTTCTGGAACAGCAGGGTTAAAATAATTACCTGGGTTAATCAGCTTTAGAAGCCACAAAATTAAAAGACACTGATTTTCAGAATAATGTGCAGATTTTGGATATATCACACATACAACAGAACTTAGACTTAGAACTTAGACTCTAAAGGCTATGGATCTAGGTAATATGATAACTAAATCATAAAGTTAAGAGACTTCAATCCAGACAGGCCATAAATGCTCAATTGACACCTACTGGACAAAATTAAAATTGAAAGTTTATTTACCAAATAATGAAAATGTATTTTCAGATTACGAGTCTGGTAGCAAAAAGCTGTATGCAGTAGTTAGCAATACAGATGTAAGGTAACTATAAAAGAAGGTCCCTGTAAAACTTTCATCAGTGACCTCAGGGGGAGCTGTTAGAGTGAGGGTATTCTTAGTGAATTCACTATGGCACATTAATGTAGAATGTTGTTGTTGTATCTTTTGGCTTTTCCCGGTTAGGGGTTGCCACAGTGGAACTCCGGTCCGCTAATGATTGGCAGTAGATTTTTACGTGCCGAGTTGCCAGCCCTGATGCACAACCTTCAATGAAGGTACGCTCATTCACGCATGTCTCCACACAGAAGACACTTTAGCTGAGAATCGAACAGGACAACGTCTTACTGTGAGGCGACAATGCTACCGCAGCACCACCACTGCAGTTATAGCACATCAGTGTAGAATAAGGCTTAAAAATAGAGTCAGACATGTATGCATTCAGTTTCAGAGAAAGACAGTTTATTGGAAAGGAAAGATAAGCATGAAATGTGCAGAAAATACAGAAATACAAAAAGTTCTGTTCTCAAGGGAATGACTCAATCTTGCCAGCTACAGAATGTTTCTTTCTCAAGGGAAAGATATACATAGCAATGGAATGCTAGATAAAGAGGAACATGCAAGACCAGGCTTGGAAACTGAGGTAACCAAGGCTAATGAGGCATGTAAAGCATTACAGGGTTTTTATTAAAATATACTTCAGATGCAGTTAGAAAAGTCAGTTAGTTAGTTCAGACTGACATACAGAAAAGATTATCCAGCATTCAAGAAAGGAAGATAGCTTTTGGACTTATATGTAAAAGGGTCTGTACAATACAGACACTTGTGCCTGAGTACAGAAGACAAGTCAAATAAAGACTGTTTCAGTTTATATTATTCAGGAGAATCAGAATATAAGTGCAGAAACGTTGGATATATTTAGCAGCACTGTTACTACTAACCAGCATTCCAGCATTTCAAAAGACTGCCATTGTTTATCAGCACTGTTAATGAAGACAGTAGTCAGATATTGTGAACATCTATAAAGCCTTGTTAACTGAACTACAGTGTTTGCAGAATTCATTCTGAAAAGTACAAAAGACTTGGCCCATAAAGGAAAGACTGGCACCTGTTCAGCACATATTTGGATAATTAACAGATAAAGACTTTCATTCCAGTCTCATTTCAGTTGTTTCCAGTTAATTCCAGTATAATACAATCTCATCAATTCTTTCAGAGTCATTGAAAGTAATTTTGGTCCAAAATAAAGCAATCGGACACTGCTGAAGTAAAAGTGCAAAATCCTTTATTCGTTAGCGCTTTCGGGATAAACCCTTCCTCAGACAAGGTACAGAAGAATAAAACTCACATTTAAAAAACTAACAACCAATCATTTGCTTAAAAAAACCCGCCTTTTTTCTAAAGTGGGTTTTATTGGTAATACATCATTGAGTCCAGGTTCTCTGTGTGCCATTAGATTAACTATCCATTTGGATTCTGCTAGAGCTATCTGATGTCTGATATCACCCCCCCTGGTGTTGTATTTTATATTAACAATGCATCTAAATGTAAAAGTGTGTGTGGGGTTTAAACTAATGTGTCTATACAATGCATTGCTTAGGTCTTTATTCCTAATATTACCCAAATGCTGCAAAATTCTTACTTTAAACATGTTACTGGTCATTCCAACATAAAATGATGGACAGCAGACGCATTCTGCCAAATAGACCAAATTCTAAGGCCCTGCATGTTGCTCTACCTTGAAAATGGAATATTTTCTGCGTGTTAGGGTGCCTAAATGATGTCTCAGTGTTGATAAATGCACATGCCTTACATTTACCACATGCATGTGTACCTAAGCCCATATTTGGTGCCCTTTCACTAGCCTGATGTGTTTCTTTGCTGAAAAGGTCTTTCAAATTTTTGTTCCTTCTATATGTAAAAAAAGGACGTGTTCCTACAATATCTTTTAAATTCAGATCACTGGTCAATATATTCCAATTATTATGTATTATTCTACTTATATCATTCGCATTACTGCCATAGGTTAATAACAATCTCGGTTTATCCCCCAATTTTCTATCATTCTTCTGATTGCACCCCTGATTATATGTGGTTCTTAACCAAGGTTGATGTTTATTCCTATGGTTGGTGTTGTTACCTGTAATATTTTTAACCAAGGCCTTATCATAACCTCTTTCCATAAAGCAGTGGTCTAGCTTATGCATTTCAATAGCATATTGTGCATCTTCTGAACAAATTCTAGAAACTCTGCTCATCTGCCCTTTTATAATATTAGGAAAGATGTGCTGGTGCATACTATCAAAAGACAGTAGTGTATTCTGCCAACAATCTTTTTTGTATAAACTGGAGGTATAACCTGTACTAGTTTGTTCTATGTATACATCAAGAAATTCCAGCTTGGTATAAGAGGTCTTAGCACTAAATTCTAAAAAATTGGTAGTAGAATGTAAATATTCCACAAAATGGTTAAAAGAGGCCTCATCTCCATTCCACAAAATAAAAATGTCATCTACAAATCTGACATACATTAAAACGAGATCTTTCCATCTATTGTTGTTCAAAATCTCCTCGGTCTCCCACTGTGATAAAACCAAATTTGCATAGGTGTTTGCACAGGGGGTGCCCATGGCCACCCCCCGTGCTTGCCTATACAACGAAGTACCTCCCATGAATACATTGTTATCTAAAACCAGTAACAACATCTCTTCTACTAACTGTCTCATATGTACTGTAGCCCCTAAGCTCTCAATAAGTGCACCAACAGCTGTTATCCCATAACCATTCTCTATAACAGTAAATAGACTTTTTATGTCCAAAGTGGCCATCAATACATTTTGTCCTTCAATGGGCTTATTCACTTCAGCTAATAACCCCAAAAAATGTCCTGTATCTATTAGTATATTTTTAATCTTATCCATATATGGTTTAAGTGTCACTTGTAGCCATATAGAAATGTTTTCCGTAACCCAGTTTCTACCAGAAACAATGGGTCTTAGCGGTGGATCTATTAAGGATTTGTGAATTTTAGGTAATGCTTTGAAGATAGGAATCACTGGTTTATTGATCCATAAAAATTCAAAAGTTTCATGTGTTATTTGCATTTCTTCTAGCATCATCTGTAATTTTTTGTGTACTTTAAGACTGGCACCTGTTCAGCACATATTTGGATAATTAACAGATAAAGACTTTCATTCCAGTCTCATTTCAGTTGTTTCCAGTTAATTCCAGTATAATACAATCTCATCAATTCTTTCAGAGTCATTGAAAGTAATTTTGGTGAAAGGAAAAAAAAAATGAATATCCCAAGTAGACTCCACAGAATTTTTCCTCAGGTAGATAGCAAATGTTGAAGATGTGATGGACAAGAAAAAGGTGGCTGGGAACATATTTTTCGGGAGTGTAATGAGCTGACAGACTTTAGGGATTCCCTGTAGACTGCTCTGTCGGAGATGCTGGGTGAGTGGCTTGGATTGACTTGTGAAATTATTTTTTTGAGCTATGATACAGAATTGGAATTGCCTAGACATAGTAAATCCTTGTTGAGTCTAATTATGGTGGTTGCCAAAGAAGCAATTACTAGAAAATGGAAATTAAAATCTAGACCAACTTTACTAGAAGTTGTAAATATTGTAACAGAGATAAAACAACTGGAATTCGGATCTTTAGAAAAGGGAAGGTGCAAACTACAGAGAAAAAACTGGGAATTGTGGGAACAATATATGCAGAGAAGGAACAAGGTTTAAGAGACAGGATTTGAATAAGCCATATGATGCTTAACTGACAATGACTGGATAGATTATAAGTGATGTATAATGTTTGCAACTACAGTTGTTTCAATGGCGTCTGTGATGTATAATGTTTGCAACTAAAGTGGTGTCATTTTGTTTGTTTTTCATTTATATAAACGTAAGATTGACTATGTCATATGTGATAATTTAATAATGATGTTTATTTAAAAAAAAAACAGAAAAAAACAAAGATCATTCCCTGAAACCACCTTCGCCGAACAACTAAGCAGTTTTGTTTTTGCTGGGGAACAAGCCTCCTGCAACCCTCATGTGGGGGGACACTCCCACACCCCTGGACATATACATACCAACTTCAGGGTTGCATAACAGTGGGGAAAAAGCAAACTCCACTGTCAGTAAAAATAATTTCAGCAAACAACACTCGCCAAGGGCATATGGCTCATCAGGTTTGATGAGCACTGTAAACTAGGTGCCATTATTATCTCTCCAGAGGACACTAAAATTCTCCAAGAGGGCCTTTCCCATACAAATAAATGGTGTCAAAATCATGGAATAAAAATAAATGCCAAAAAATATATAATAGTATCCTTTAGCAAGCATGGCTTCCCCTGCAACCATAACATTGAAAGCAGACAACCTTGAAAATCGGTCCAGTAGTTAGGACCCGGAGACCTATGTAGACAATAAACTGTTGTGTCATCACCATGTATCCACTACTGTAAGAAAGTCCTTTTTCATTGCACAGTTTATTAGTAAGGGTATGGCATCTAGGTCTAGGGATGTGATCATTCCACTGTATTCTGCATTTACTAGACCAATCATTGAATATAATGACCATTTTAGTATGTACCTGGCAAGACACAGAACACAACTTGAATTCCAATAACATTGTCTCACCAGGAAAGTCAAGGGTCTAAGTCATAAGAATTACACTGATCATCTCAAAGTCTTGTCACTATTCTCAGTATCATGCATGTTGCTGAAGTGTGAATTCTGACTTATGTATAAATCCTCAACATATCCTGTAAGATCTACTACACATCCACAAGTCCAGTGGTGGCATAACCAGCCTCTCAAGAGATCTTAATTTGTTCTGCAACATAAACAGGGCATGTTGGAGGGAGAGATATGTACAACAGAGAATTCCAGTTCTTTTGAAAGAGAAGTAAAACAAAGTACTTCTCTTACTCTATTCAACTGTAATCTAGATTACCTCAAATTTATCAGTAGAGTGGTACCCTTTTCCTTTACGGAAATGGGTAATATAATTTTTTTTTCTGCTCTCAGTTATTCAAATTTAAATCACAAGGACTAAAAAAAAAACTTCATGGGAATGCATTGGCTAAGCTTCTAAAGATCCTTCAGGGTCAGTAGCATAGTAGGAAGCTGTAAAATATGCATTATGTACCTTGTTTAATTTTCTATCTCCTTGCATTCTATATGTAGTATGTTGTTGTGCTTAAATCTGCAATCAAAAGTATTTTCACTTCTACTTATTAACTATGTATTTACTGGGATTATATCAAAATAAATATATATATATATACAC
Source organism: Protopterus annectens (assembly GCF_019279795.1). NCBI lineage: Eukaryota > Metazoa > Chordata > Ceratodontiformes > Protopteridae > Protopterus > Protopterus annectens. The sequence goes on along the minus strand of NC_056743.1, from coordinate 1,000,122,245 downwards.
ACACACACAGACACACACACACACACACACACACACACACACACACACACACACACACACACACACACATAATATAAGCCTGGGGTAAAACTTAGTAATCCCTGACTTATGTTTTGCAGCAAGTAAATACTTGTGCTATAGTCAAACCCAGTGTCATTATCTTGATTGTAACTATAAATGTTTCACTTCATAACAGCTTGCAGGAAGCTACTTTTGCTATGAGCATAGTGAATACATGCAAGCCAAGGACAAAGTGCAGTGTAGTAAAAGAGGCAAAAAAAAAAATCTATCAAATAAAGAGACTGGCATTGTGAGCAATGCATTTTAACGTACATAAGTGAGACGCATAAGGAATATATAAATGCAAAGTAGTGGGTAGATTTATTGTTCAATTTTTTTCATATCTGCAATATTGCAATTGTCCTAAAGCCATAAAAATGCCCAGTTATGCAAGCATTACTAAAATCACTGGCAGAGTAGCTTACAAAAATGTGATGAGAAAATCAGGCAGTAATATTGATTTTAGTGTTTTAATGCTACAGTAATATCAGTAACATACATTGGAAAAGATGTTCTTGCCATCAGCTGAATGATAACCTTGTGCATGATAGAAGCATCGGAGAGCTTATAGGGAATCCTACCTTCGAGAACTGGCTCACGGACACTAGTAAACTAGATTTTCGGGGCCATGCTAACACTGGATTACCGGCAGAAGACGCTGAAAACCTACAGGTTAGTACAACCTCCTTAACTAACAATCTTAAACTATTGGACACAAAACTACTAAAAATTAAGAAACTACAATTGGAGGTTAGCTACCTCCAGGGATGCATTAGTGAAAACTTGGTGCCTAAAGGTTTACGGTATCACGTTTACCCGACGGGACTTATTGAAAACTCGCTATTTCACAAAGAACTGTTAACATTTTTTGATCAGCAGGGTATTGCACTACTTAAATTAATGATAAAACACTATGGCTTGCAAATTACTGACTTGTCAAAAGAAGTCAAGGATCTGAATGAAGAAATACTTCTGCATAATGACTTTACTCGTTATAAGTTTGAGTATGAACGCTCGTTCTCTACTATTGACCAACTATTAATTAAACTCAAACTTAATAAAAATAGAAAAATGGCAAGAGACCGTTTCGCATACAGAAACGGTACAGCTTACCCGAAACCTCCATTTTCCCAAACAGCATCTATTAACTCGGGTACCAACCAGGAACTGACTTTTAAACCTAATTCTGAAGAAAATAATCCTTCTAATGGGAAAACGCAAGCTCAAAGGCATTCTAATAATCAACGAAATCCTGAGAATAACAATTGGGCTAACCGTTTACGAGGAAATAGGGAAAGAACTGAAGGTCCTGACAATCAGAATGACTGTTTGGACTGTTTGGACAGCTTCGATTACGAATACCAGGGAGCCATACCAAAGAATAACAACAACTTTTCAGACCAAAGACAAAAAAACAGCAAGCGCCCAGTGAACAAACCGAGACGCTAACTGTAAACCCTGGACTACCTAAGATTACTGTTAATAAAACAGGGGACATTAAGATTTATAACTATTCTAGTATCGAAATAGATCCATGTTTTGCTGAGTTATTATCTAAGGGGCACACATTTATTCCATACCAGCATTTAGATGTAGTAGAATGTATTAAGGACATTAAAATGTTCGTTAGGAAACTGAATTTAAACCTATTATTGGGTGATTCAGAATTTAGTACTTCTCAATACTACATCCCTAGTGACTATAATCCTCCTCTTCACCCAGCTCTCCAGATTTTTGAATCTATTATGGAATTAGATATACGGAACTTGGCTGATAGAAATAAAACTGTTTTTTATACTAATAACAACCGTAACAGACCATCTAATATCACTGTCAATGAAAACTCCTTTTTAAAGTTATTTGCAAGTCTAAACATCAGAGCCATTAAACCCGATAAAGGTGGAGGGATGGCGTTATTTGATCAATATGACTATATCGAAAGAGTTTCAACCATCTTAAATAATGAAACTTATTAAAGAGTTAGTATTAATGAAGTCAACTTAGCTTATAGACTTATAAACAGCTACTTTAGTGACTTGTTCATAGAAGGTTACATAGATATTGATAGGTACAACTACATTAAAATGGAATGGCCTAAAATTCCAATTTTATTTGCCATACCAAAATTGCACAAAAATTTAGAAAAACCTCCATTTAGACCTTTAATAGATGGTAGAAACTCAATAACTTATGCTTGCGCTAAGTTAGTTGACAATATCTTAAAGAAGTACCTATCTATGGAAACCAGGTTAAGTAAAGATTCTTGGGCTTTTTTAAGTAAGATCAATGAAATCGAATATAATAAAGATCTCAATTTTCTTACAGTGGATGTCATTGACTTGTATACATCAATACCACACGATATAGGTCTTGAATGGATCAATATTTACTTGGTGAAAAAAGGAGCTGATTCTACAGACGTTTACTTAGCAACATCATTATTAGATATTATCTTGACCAATAATTTTTTTCTATTTAACAACGAGTTCTACTTACAAAAATGTGGAGTAGCAATGGGTTCCCCAGTAGGTGCTAGTTTTGCAAATATTGTAATGGCCTACTGGGAGGAGAACTATATCATAAAATCTGTCAACTTTTCCAAATACGTTAAGTATTATACACGGTTCCTAGATGATATTTTTATCTGTTTTGAAGGTAATGAGACCTTAGCCTCAGATTTGGTTAATTTCTTTAACAATTCTACCAGTTTTTTGAAATTTACATACAATTTCCAGATGAATGCTATTAACTACCTAGATGTTTGGCTATTTAAGGATAATGATGAAAAACGGTTTCTTGCTAAGATTTTTAGGAAAGAAACCTATAGTAATTCATTCCTTCATTTTACTAGTTTACATCCTCATTTTCAGAAAAAAGCAATTGTGAAGGGCCAGGCCATTAGAGCAGCCAGGATGATATCTAGATTTGAAGATTTTATCGAAGAATGTAAATTACTAGAAGCCATGTTTAGACATAGGGGATACCCCTACGACTTCATCAATGATATACTTGATGAAGTTACAATGAAGATTGAAAATGGAGTTATTAATCCAATACTGAATAAAATGAACAGTGGTACTTCGGCCAATCAATTGACATTAAATTCACAAACTAATATTTGTGACGACACCAGTCTAGAGATTGACATTAAATTAGAGGAAAGAAATACCCTGACTGATAGTTTTGGGACAACTTTTGTCACGACATTTAACCTTGAAAGTAAGATAATAAGAGAAATTCTTTATAAAAACTGGTTAATTTTACGTTATGACAAGAAATGTTCTGCACAATTCTCCCTTTCCCCAAAAATTGTATATAGGAAGGCTAAAACCTTCAAATGCTATTAACGAATAAGAAAACCTTAGTAATAGGTAAACCTAAAGGAACGTTCACCTGTGGAACATGTAAATATTGTAAATACATAAAAACTGGTAGTATTCATGTTATTAACAACAAGACTTACAATTTTAATCATAGATTTGATTGTAATTCAAGAATGGTGGTTTACGGAGCATTATGTATGAATTGCCCATGTTTTTACATAGGCAAAACAGAAAGGAGAATGCGTGACAGGATATACGAACACACTAACGCAATCTCCAAATTAAGAACTGAAAATGCCCTAGCAAAACACATTTTTTCACATCCCAACCATTCATTTAAAGTTATAGGAATAGACCAAATAATAACTGAGAATAGAAGGGGTCTCTCTAGTTTACTTCTCGAAGAGCATGAACTTACGTGGCAAATTAGGACTGATGCATTTTTAGAACCAGGCCTTAATGATCAATGCAATATCTCATGTCTTCTTAAATTGAGAAATTTGGAAAGATAATTGTATATTTTTACATTCCTCTAGGATTGTGTGTTCGAAGATAAGTTTATTATTTTTATATTAGATTATTATCAACAATATTTAGAACATTTTACTCTATTGTTTAAGTATTTTTTAGATTAGTATGATACTTATTGAATATAAATGTTCTTTTAATAATAGGTTTTTTAGTCTTGTAACTGGGCTTTTTTATGAAAGTTTGACAAGATAGGAGGCCAAATCAACTACTTTTAGTTGTATATTATTACATGTTGAATAATTCAATTTTATATTATTCTTCACAATATACATATATACACACTTGTTATTTATATATATTTATTTTTTTCATATAGATTTTCACACATCAATAGATACATATTTTCTTTTATAGTGATATATTTTCTTACATTTATAAGTAGTACTACATATATATATATATATTTATATATATATTTTTTATAGTTTTCTAGAACTGTATCATAATTTAAAAAAAAACAGTGTAGTGAAAATGTGGATACATTAATTTAACTGGCTTAGTGTTAAATATTACTGTAATGTTTTTGATTATTTCATGATCTTGTATTTTTTATTTTTTATTTTCTATTTAAATGTAAATTGTTTGTTAAATTAGTTAATTGATTAATCATGCAGTTAAAGGATGATATAAAAGCTGAGGGTCTGGTTTCTGTTACTTGTCTGAAGAAGTCATCCTATGAGGAATGACGAAAAGCGCTTAACGTAAATAAATTGTGTGCAGCAGTTTTCCTTGCCTGAGCCGTTTGTCTTTTTTAGTACATTGGAAAAGATATAATGTTATAAGACAAAGATGTTTCAGCCACACAACCTGCATATAACAGTAATGGTAACATAATACTGTCTGGAAGCAAAGTCTTAGTAACCAATATCTTTAATTATACAGTGTTGATAGAGCTATATGTTTTCCTTGAAGAAAAACAAAGACGCTTCAGTAGCAAATGCTGTTAATTTATTGAAACTCAGTGGACTAAAATGAGGTAAAATAATGCACATTAACACGTCCTTTGTTAAGTTACTTCAGTTTTACAGGAATTACAAAAGACTTGCACGACTATTTAAAGGACATAGGTTAGATGATTTTATTAATAAGAATTTTTGTTATGACTGAAGCTGAGATATCCAGTTGTTACACTTAAGTTGAAAAAGCTTTAGTCTAACGAAAGCTAAATAAATATGCTGCCATGTTATCCAAAGACAATGTATTAATAGACCATAATGACAGTTGTCACAATATGGGTGAACTGTGTTTGATCGAGCATTCAGATGATCAGATGATCATCCATGAAGTAAAGGTGTACTTTTGGTTGAATATTTGAATGTTTGAATGTTGTTTTGAATGGGTTGTAGTATGTAGGGCTGATTACCCTTTCATGGAGGTTGTGTGATTCTGGAGTTGGTATATGTAAGTAAGGGGGTGGGGCAGACTCCCTATGTCCAGGGGGAGTGTGTGTGTGTGTGTGTGTGTGGGGGGGTAACTCCCCATAAAGTAATTTCTTATAAATTATTAAGTAGGAATCGATATTTTTTTTGTGTGGCATGATGACATTTTTTTCTGGTGTGTTTTACAAAGTGCTTGTTTTGTTTTTGCAGGAGGATTTTTTGGTTATTAACAGAAGGATCAAATGCTTAAAAGTTTTAGTCATTGTGGAATTGATTGAGGTTTTTTTTGGTCTTTCTGAGCTGATATTTTTAACATTCAGTATTTCTTAATATAATGCATAATATATACTGTTAGTAATCTAAGCTAAAGTATTTGTAAATATAATTCGTGACAAGTAAATTTGTAAAATATATGTAAAAGTGTGATACAGACTGAAAAGTAATACATTTCAGAAAGTGATAATTTCAGAAAACTGAAGCATACAAGCACATTATTTTAAAGTTCAAGTTTAAGTGTTTCAAAATACTAGTAACAAAGAAATAAATAAAAACCATAAACTAGAACTTACATTTTGCAGCAGGTAGTTAAATACATTCAATTACAGTCATCCTACACTGTGATGATGTGAGGTACTGCCAGTTATGCCAGGAGAAGCAGGACAGTGGGTGTGTAAAATATGCCTGCATAGCTAACTGAAGTTTTGTAAAGAATTATATGTCATTTGTATATCAAAATGATTTGTACAGATGCTTGTGTTGAAAATGTAATTGTAAAGCTGCTTGCATTAAAAATGCACCAACAGTGGGTCCTGCTGGATAGAAAAGAAATACACCTGTATGCCAGATTGTATTGTAACTGTTGAAATTAATATATTGTTGTGAAGATATGTGAAAGCTGCCAGCCTAGCTAGATAGAATTTTATAAATAAGTCTATGTCATTGTAAATATGAATATAATCACCAGGCTTGTCTTCTTAAATGTAAGAAAACTGTGTTAAATGTTGAACTTCAAAAATGTAACCACAGTGTACTCTGCTGGAAGAAAGCTTATAAGTCAAGCATTGTATGACTGTTTGATCTCAAAGCTCATAGACATAATGTCTGGACCGAATAATTCCTTCTATTATTTTGAGACCAGAGTTAATTGCTAGATTTTGCATATACAATGTCTTATTGCTGTAGTTTCCTGACCAGGTGCAAGATCAAAGAAATGTTACAACTCTGAGTTTCTGTTAGCCTGGGAACCAGAGAAGAATGATGTAATCTAAAATGAGTCAGCAGTGATGTATTATTTTTAAGACCTTCTCAGAGAGAGAGAGAGAATCAGAGCATTTTGGATTTTGTCTGAAGAACATTACTCACCAGTACTCTGCCTGTGCTCTATATGTAAGTTTATTTAGAAATGTGATTGCTCTTAGAGGTAGATAGGAATTTAGTCAGATATAGTCTAGCTGTTTTCTACATTTATGTCAGACTATTCTACAGTATTATTTTAAGCATTTTCCTGTGATTTCTGAATTCTTGACTAGCACTGTGTTGAATTGAGAAGATTAGCCTTGTGTTTTTATTATTTATTATTAAATATTTTAATCCTTTCAACTGTGGCTGTTTTATGTACAGATAATTTAAGCTCTAGAGTACTTGCATGTATTTGGTGATACTGTACAAAGCCACTCCAATAAGCCTTGCTGTTCGTCCACTTACTATTTGGATAATAATATTGCACAGTATAAATTGGACACCCTTTGGTAATGGCCTTTTTAGTAGCTGATAAGAGTAGTTGGTGGCTGTGATTACTACCTAATAGCCTGGTAGGGGGGCATAGTTGGAGAACCTGTGCCAGCCTTCCCCGGGAGTGTCTGTGTGTTTGTATATAAACCAAATCTCAAAGTGTGTGTGTGTCAGCTACTTGGGCAGGGACATGAAGCACTGGTTGGACAGACAGGGCACTGGATGATTTGGCTTGACTACTCAGCTGAGATCTGTACCCTACAGCTGTGCCAGTGGGGAGTCTTACTGGGGATTTGGAGAGAAAGGGAGAAACCAACCCCAGACTGACTGTGATCTCTGTGTACTCTTAAGGGAAAGCGTGCCTTACTGTGTAGGTACTTGTTATCCTTCCCAATGTGGACACTCCTCACTGGTGTTAGTGGTGAGGATTGAGGCTCCATGATTACTGGGCCAGTGCACGGGCATCACATATTAATTGGTTGGCAGTGGTGGGATATCCACACCACATATTAATTGGTTGGCAGTTGGCTTGTATTGGTGTGGATAGTGAATTCCTGTAACTTGTGTACAGTGATCACTGAAGGTGTTTTTGTACTCTAAATCAGCCACATAGTGAATATTCAGAGTTCAGATCACAATTGTTTTATTTCTTTTGTTAGCTTAGTTAGACAGGGATAGCAGGCAAGCATGTCAGCAGAGGAATATGACAAGCTGACAAGGAGCCAGTTGGCTGAGATATGCCAGGCTGAGAGACTGGTGCATGGAAACCTGATTAAGCAGACATTATTGTAGCTTTGGTCACAGCTGCAACAGAAAACAGCAATCAGGAGGATGATCAAACTGGCCGTGGAGAAGTACAACACTCCGAGAATGGACAGCTTAACCTTTCTGCAGAGGACTTAAAAATCCATCTGGAGCTAAAGAGACTTGAGTTGGTGGCCAGGCATTTGGAAACAGAAGCAACAGGAAGACTGAGACATCTACTGGCTGAGGAGAATGAGAAACTGCTATGCCTGGAAGCTGAGGAAAAGGAGAAGCAGAGGCAGCATGAAAAGGAGATGATGACTCTTTGCCAGAGTCATAGATGTAATGGGGAAGGGAGTAACTGGACCTGAGAAGCAAAAAAGCCCGGTAAATTTCTTCTGCAGTTTACAGAGGGGGATCATTTTGATAATTTCATTCATATGTTTGAGAAGGTATGTAAACAGTATGATGTTGACCAAAGGCTCTGGGTACAGTTCCTCACCCCCCTTACTCCATGATAAAGCTGTAACTGTGTTGTTTATACTTTCTGATTGTGATTTTTTTGGTTATACTGCTGCTAAGAATTGTCTGTTAGAATTTTTTAAGCTAATATCTGAAACTTATAGGAAAAAATTTTCTGAGCATAGATGTAAGGCAGATGAAAGTGTGTGTGAATATGTTGCTTAACTTGAGCACTTATTTTCATAGGTGGGTCAGTGGATGTCAGCTCACTACTTTGGAAGGGTTGGCAGACCTTTTGGTGAGGGAACAAGCCCTTAGCACTTTGCCTGAGGGCATGAGGATCTGGTTAGCTGATAGACAATGTGCTACTTCAGATGAATTGGGGTAGAAAGGAGACCTATACCTAGCAAGCAGGGCATCCCTGCACAGGAAAGGGACCCTAGTACTGCTCATGGGCTAAGGGAACCCATGGTGGGCAGCCCAGAGTGCTCCAACAGAATCTGCCAGCAGCAGGGGAAGCCACTAGTTCAGGTACATATCCAGGACCTAGGGTTAAATGTTTTGAATACAACCAGTGGGGCCATGTGGCATACAGATGTCCACAGAGGCAAGGTGGGGAACAGCAGGTGAGAGAGCCAGTAAGAGGGAAAGACAAAATGCTAATAGTAGGTTGTCTTGAGACAACAAGGGTACCAAACTACCACCCTGCAGATGTCCTGATAGGGAAGGATTTGGATGAGGCAGTACCATGTGCTTATGCAGTTACACACAGTCAGGCTAGGAGACAAGCATGTGGGGCTGGTAGCCTGGGTGAGACCCAGAGAGACCAAATACTTGCAGCCAGGACTGGTGAGGTGGTTACTTCAGGAAGGGAGCTACTCTGTAGCAGTGAGACTGAAGGCGAGCCACAGCTGCTTGTGGGTACTGATGTTCCCTTGGACAGATTGACTGCAAAGGTAGAGGTGAGTAGTAGTACCCAGGCTGACAGTGAGGCACCGCTGTCAGAGAATGCCAGACTTCCTGTGGAAGGGGAGCTGGGAAGGGTTACAAACAGACAGTTGAGACAGGCTCAGCTCTCAGACCCTACATTACAAGGCCTGAGGCAGGTAGCTAGTGAGGCACCTGATTTTCAAGGGAAGGGGAAATCTGTATACTGGGACAAAGAGTTACTGTATAGAGAGTGGACCCCTGAGGAAGGGCTAGAAGGTGAGAGGATACAGCAGTTGGTAGTGCCTAGACCCTACCATCTGGCACTTATAGTCATAGCCCTACTCCCTTTGCAGGTCATATGGGCATAAAACATACAAAGAGACATATTATGCAGAACTTCTACTGGCCTGGAATTTCCAGAGATGTACAGGGTACTGCAGGACCTGTGAGCAGTGCCAAAAGGTAGGCAAGGCAGGAGACAAGGTGAAAGCTCTTTTTATGCCTTTGCCTGTGATTGAGGAACCATTTCAGAGAGTAGCTATGAATATTGTTGGGCCTCTGAGTACCCCAAGTTCCACAGGGAAAAAGTATATCCTAGTGGTAGTAGATTATGCTACAAGAAACCCTGAGGCAGTGGCTTTGTCCTCCATTTATGCAGAAAAGGTGGCAAAGGCTTTGTTAGAGATTTTCAGGAGGGTAGGTTTCCCAAAAGAAATACTGACTGACAGAGGTGCCAATTTCATGTCAGACCTGCTGGCTTGTCCTGTGGAAGTACTGTGGGGTGGAAGCACCTGAAGACTACTTCCTACCACCCCCCAGACTAATGGTCTTGTGAAGAGGTTAAACCTTACACTAAAGACCATGGTACGAGCATTTGCAGACCAGTTTAAGAAAGAGTGGAACACATATTTGCTCTTTTTGCTGTTTGCATACAGAGAGGTACTCCAGGAATCAATAGGTTTTTCACCCTTTGAGATGCTGTATGAACATATGGTGAGGAGGCCTTGAAATCTGATTTGTGATGAGTCGAAGGGTGAGTGTGAATCCCACAAAGAGTCTGCTGTGGCATACATCCTAAGGCTTAGGGAGCTCATGGGCTTGGTCCAGTAGAACCTGTCAGGAGCCCAACAGCAAAAAAAGGTTTAGTATGACAGGAATGCTCAAGCCTGAGAATATGCTGTGGGACAGCAGGTTATGGTGCTCATTCCAGTCAGACATAATAATCTGCAGGCAGCTTGGGAGGGACCCTTCAAAGTTGTAAGGAATGCCAGTGATGTTAACTACATGGTAGAACTGCTAGGCAGAGGGCAGAGGCATAAATTGTATATTGTTAACATGATGAAGCTTTACCATGGTAGGGAGGCCTTGGTGCTGAGTATATGCAGTGGGTGACAGGAGGAGTCTGAGGGAGATCTATGGCTTCATCAAGCCAGTCAGCAAAATGCCAAGTTATTAAGGTGGAGCCTAGGGCTGCAGGCATATGATATGACATTGCAACACCGTAATGGGGTCAAGAGGGCCAATACAGATGGGCTCTCCAGACAAGTTATTGGTTATTGTGTTTCCAGACAGGCTCATATCCCTCAATCCACATTTCTCAAGAGTCACTTGAAAAACTAGCTCGAGTCTTCAAGGGGGAGAGATGTGATTATGTTTTATTGCCAGCTATGACAGGAGAAGGAGGGCAGTGGATGTGTAACATATGCCAACATAGTTAGCTGGAGTTTTGTAAAGAATTATATGGCATTTGTATATCAAACTGATGTGTGGATGCTAGTGTTGAAAATCTGTTTTAAAGCTGCTTGTGTTAAAAATGTACCAACAGTGGATCCTGCTGGACAGAAAAGAAATACAACTATGTGTCAGGCTGTACTGTAACTGTTGAAATGAATATATTGTAACAGAGGATACTAGAAGAGAAGAGATTAATTTCAGTCCAGCTAACTTTGAAAAATAGTCTGAAATTAAATTACCTGGTTTAGGCCATAAAGATTGTATCTTACAGTTCTGATTGCAGCTAGAGATAAAATGTCTGTGAAAACCAAGACTGGGAATCCTACTGTAGTGTATTTAGGGATGAACTAATTGCTACCCTGGAAGGGTGAAAGCTTTGAAATGGTTTTATAGCTTCCAGATTATATAACGGGTTTATATCACAAGATAAAAACATGATAACATTGAATACAATAACATCGAACTGTTAACCGCGAAAACTTAAAACTCCAAAAGCTGAGAACAGCGATTTTTTCCCCTGGGAAAAAAATCGCTGTTCCAGCACAAAACATGAAACACACAAACACTACAAACTATGTCTACACCCCCCAACATGGGGGGCTGTGCTCCCCACATCCCCCCACTTAAATATACCAATTCCGAGATCACATCACAGTGGAGGAAATAGCGTAGCCATGGAAATGACCCACCAAATTCTTCCCCTGGGAAAGAATTCAATGTTTCACGGCTTTGCTGTTTTCAGTCTTCAAGGTTTTGGGTTCGATATCATAACATTCGAAGTTTTGTGACTTCGATGTTATGATATAGACCTGATATAACACATCTCAGCAAAGCTCTATCTGTGTGTATGGTAACACATATGTGCTAAATTCTGGTTCACTTTCTAGTAAAGGGGGGTAGTGTGGGAACCAGAAGTCAGATGACCCAATGTATGTGATGTCATTCTGTAATCCAGCATTGAGATGATGTTTTAATACTAGATAAGACAGAAGTCTCAGGGCAGTCTGTTTTTGAAACCTGACAAAGAAGGAAGACCACTCACCCATATCATCTTGTCTTGCTTTAGTAAGTAACCAGGGAATAGTAATTCTTTAGATCAGTCAGGATAATATACTGAGATTAGTTAAGTACTGTTTTTCTGTATCTGTGAGAATCTATCCATCTGTGTTATTTTTAATATTTTCTGTGATTGAAACTCTGGTGTTTATTGTACATAGATATTTAGTATTTTTATGTTCTTTTATTATTTATTATTAAATGTATTTGAACTTTTCACTGTGCCTGGTCTCTTAGAGAATATTTTAACCTTTGAGAACACTTACATTTATTCGATGACACTGTAACCACTCCTAAAAGCCTTGCTGCATTGATCAATACTACCATTTATATTAGTATTAATTCTACTCAGTATAATTTGATACCTTTGTAAGAGCCTTACAGTAGCTGGCTTTGAAGGGTTCTGGTGGCAGTACTTACCGTATAGTATGGGCAGAAGGGGGCATAGCTGTTAAATCTATGCTAGCCTTTCCCAGGTACGTGTATGTGTGAAAATCAAATCTCAAATAGCGTGTGTGTGTGTGTGTGTGTGTGTGTGTGTGTGTGTGTGTGTGTGTGTGTGTGTGTGTGTGTGTGTCAGCTACTTGGATGAGGGACATAGAGCACTGGTTTCACAAAGAGGGTGGTGGAGGACTTGGCTTGGAACACTCAGCTGAGGACTCAGCTCTACAGTTCTGCCAGTGGTGAATCTTATTGAGGGCCTGGTGAGAGAGAAAGAGAGAGAGAGAGGGAGGGAAACCCACACCCTGGTCTGAGTGTGTTCCCTGTGTGCTCTTAAGGGAAATTGTGCTTGGTGCAGAGAGCTGCATCTGAAAATACTGTGTGTATCTATTTTTGTTCAAAGTGAAAATCCCTGTCCAGTGTCAGTAGTGAGGAGTAAGGCTCCTTGATTACTGCCCCAGAACAGGAACGTCACATACACCATCAGAGGTCAAATAAAAAATGTAAGCCTTGAATGCACACCTAAAACCTGGTCATTTCCAGAGCCACCGTGGTAGCCAGTTCCACAGGTGAAGGGACTGATAGAAAAAATGATCTAAAGACTGATGTCTCAAGTTTAACCCATGGAACTCCCAACAGCCCTTTGCAGGCAGAGCACAAGACTCATGCAGAGCAGTAGGGTACAACAAGCGCTATCAGATAACAGGGACCTAGGTCATAAAAGTACAAATAAACCAACAGAAGTATGTCAAGGATAATCAGGCTGCAAAGAACATTTGAAATATGATCGTAATAAGAGGTACCAATAAGAAGCCTAGTTGCAGAGTTCTGCATCATCTTCAAGTGATCAAGCTCGATGCTGAGTAATCTCGCAAAAAGAGCACTGTAGCAGTCCAGTCTGTAAATGTTTAAGGCATGAAACACAACCAAAATATTTATTGAGGTGATGGGTACTTGATCCTGGAAATGTTTTGCAATAAGAGAACTTTGCAATAGCTTGACACCTGGTCCTGAAGTGTTAGCTTTGAATCAAGAATAATACCAAGATTTTTATCCTTATTAACAAACTCAAATAATTTTTGTTTTCCCTTACACTGTTATATCCATAAGCAAAACTGACAGTGGTAAAAACCTGATAAATTACTTCTGCTACAAAGTAAATGAAAATGAAATTATATCTTGCAATGTTCAATGTAAAACCATTGTAATTTCAGAGAAGAAACAAAGCTATTTGTCTTAAAGGCTGATTTATTTGACTAGAATTAATCAGTGAGTTGCATTTTAGTTTCCTTTGCAGTAGACTGTATTGTGAAAAGTTTAAAGATGAGTAAAATCACTTTTTAAAGCACAGTAATCCCAAAATACAATATAATTATATTCCTTTTCTTTGTGATGCTGCTCAAAAGTGATTTACAACACTAATGCATCTGTTACAGTAATTGTTCAAGCTACATAAGCTAGTGAGCTATTGGGAATAAAATGTTTCATGATTTGATCGAGTCTTTTGCAATGTTCATCATTACTTGTTATTACACAAAATTGTCTTGCAATATTTACAATCACTTTTTGCTATTAAATAAATGGTGTAAAACTGTTAAAACATGATATATGATTATAGTCAACTAAAACTGTGAGTGCAATAACTAACATACAATAAAGTAAGTAATTTTTTTCTGCTTCAAGTAAAGTTACTTACACCTTCTCAATGCAAGAAATACATTTCAATATGTTTACTTTATGTTTCAAATCATTTATTTGCTATTTTATTTTTTTAAACAAAGGTGATCATATACATATACATTCACAGGACATTTCAAAGCTTATGAATATTAATATAAACTGGGTAATATTTTCTTGAGAAAGAAAATGCCTCTGAAAGGAGATACTGCCTGAATTTTTCTTGTGGATGTTTGTGCCTTGATACAGAAGGATAGAGGCCTTTAACTTTGATCTTGCAAATGAAAGAAATGTGGAATTAGAGTCTGAAGATGGTCAGGTGAGTTTTGCAGTCCTTCTTTGATTTTGGAAGCATTCAGTCCTGTATTTGTGAGCCTCATGTGTCACAGATTGTGAGTACTCTGAACTCATCTGAAAGTGAAACTGTGGTATTTAAGAAGACAATATGGGTGGCCGAACTCATAAGTGATTTATAAACAAGCTTTATACATTACTGATTTAGAAGTGTTTTTTTAGATATTTTATTTATTTTTACAGAATATGCAAAACTACTGTTGTATGTTTGGAGTAACGTTATGACATAAGGTTAAGTTTTAAAAGGTAAGATAGAACTGCATAATTAATGTGAAGTCTTTATATGGTTTCTGCATTTACTTTACTGGATGCAAAAGAACAGTAACGGCACACTTCCTATGTTCTCGATTGCCTTTTTAATGTCAGAATCTACAGTATATAAGTTCTTGTTAAACCTTTCATGTAAGTAATACCAGAATGATGCTCATACAATTGCAAAACCACTATTTATCTTTCTTTGGCTGGGATTACAACTCTAGCTTTCTATAAAATATAACCATTTTGTATATTGAGTTCATCTTTTTGAGTGCAAAATATGCCATGAACTGAGTTCATCTTTTTTGAGAGCAAAAGGTTTATGAAAAACCTTGCATAATGTATTCTTGATCCCTGGACATCTTTGCCCATACTTACAACTTTGCAGCTGTCAATGGAGTGCTATCCAATTGACCCATTAACAGCACTTTTTTCTCCTGAGGGAACATATTTATTAGTTTGAGAAACTGGTGCTCTGCTTAGGATATGCATATTACCAAGCTACCTGACTGTAATATAAAGTAAATTACAATTACTGTAATGTAAAGCTAATTCTTTATTTGTTCCTTGCAGTACTTTATAATACGTTAAACATGTTATCTTACATAGTATATGCTACTATTATAGCTACTTTTCTAATATGTTAAGGATGTTATTTTATGTCTTATATGCTGTTCTACATTGTTGCTTTACTTTGCTATTGTTGCTGTCTTTGCCCTTGGGCTGAGTTGCAGCTGAAAAGGGTCCTGCACCACACCATTCACCTGGTTAACAAACTAACTAACTAACTAACTAACTAACTAACTAACTAACTAACTAACTAACTAATTAAAGTATTTCACAGTCATACTTACAGCAATATGATCTGTCTCAGAATTCTTGGCATTTCTTTCATTTTAGTGCACAGTAAAATAGTAAATGAAATCTGTCACCAAAAATTTCATTATGAAACTTTTTTACACCAAAAATCATTTCAATGCCTTCTTTATCACTGTGAATATTTTTTTCTGCAAGTGTAAGGGTTCTAGGCTGAAACAAGTAGGTTTATGTCAACTGTCTGGCATTTTACATTAAAGTATTACCATAAAATCATATGGAAAAGCAAACAGATCAGTAGTTTTGTTTTTCTCATAATGCACAACAAAAAAACTGAAGCATTTGTTTAGAAACTTCAGATGCTTTGTTCATAGGTAGTTGCTAGGCTTGCAATCCAGGAGACTATTGATGAGCCTAGCCCAAATTCTCAGTTGCCCCCAAGCACTGTCTGAGCAATGATATGGATCTTCATATAGCTGAATAAGTAATGACAATAACAGTTGACAGCCTTATTAGAAACTTTTTATGGTAGATTGGTAATTTCTCAGTTTTAAATTGTGTCATATTTTCTGTTTTTGGTGTTTTTTGAATTGTTTGTGCTTTATTTGTAGATGGATGTGAATCTACTTTATAACCCATGAACAGTATTTCATTTCATCAAAATATGCATTTAGATCTTTTCATGCATAAGTCAGCATTTTCTAAGCCAGTAAGTGAAATGTCCAAATAATATGTATGTTATTATAGGTTTGTGCTGGTTGCCAAAATATCATCTCAGTTCGCTGCAGTATTTTCAGCACCTTGCAGTACGGCTTCAATCATTTTTAGTACTATAGCAGGCGTAGCAGACACTCCAGAATATCATCTAGTATATTTGAATAAACATTTACAATTGTTTATTTTCACATATTTTTGTTTCTTTGACATACTTTGTTGGTATGCCACTCTGATGTTCAACTTTGAAAAGTGTTTACGATCAGCTATCACAGTAAATAATTCTTCCACCTTAGCAATATGGTATAGTTTTAAACACAATACTCTGGACTTTGTAAACTTGTACTCACCATGGATCCCGATGAAAATCTAGGCTGAAAACTTTACTGGTTCAATTATTTTTCTTGCAGTGGATAGTTTAGTTATACTTCTACATTTATTTCTAGTGGATTTGCAAATGACTTTATTTTTTTAAAAAATACTAGAAACATATTGATATCCATATAAATATAAATCTGGCCAGATAACTCTAGACTGTGAAATGTGTCCAACAGTCTACAACCTCCTGCAGCTCTGGGAGTCTACAAGACATTAACAAACCATAATCTCAATGTCTGAATATTATTTTACTTGTGTTTTGTTTTCTTTTGTTATTATACATGGTTTTCAGACGTTAAAAAATGGTTGCAGCATATGTTTCTCTCAACATTATGTAATCACAATATCTCCATATGCACTACTTGTACTTAAAGCAACTGAATGTCTCATCTCCAAAAAAACAATCACTGAGTTAAGACCTGTGGAAATCTGGACAGATTTCTATGTTTCACAAATCTACACTATCTTAAAATACTTGCCAAATAAGAGGACATGTCTAGTAAAATTTGGGCATGCAATGACTCTACCCTTTAATGGCAAGAACTCCTGCCATACACTTTTTTTTTAATTTGGTTTAGCAAGCAATTGCTATTATATCTATCTGAGAGTCTACTTTCTGTTTCTGTCTCTCTGTCAGCTCTCCCCATTTGTATACGGTAAAAGTTTTTGAGGAAAGAGTAATGAAGAGTTTACATGATAATGCAACAAATATTTTAAGAGATTTGGAAATACTCTAACTTTTAAAGAGAGACAGCAGCTCTAAAGAGATTAAGTGCCTCATTTTGGGGAACCTAAGAGAAGAACTGATGTTGCAAATCCTAAGGAATCAAGATTCTTGCATATTACCGGAAGTTTATAAAAAAATGCATAAACCACTGGGTAGACCATTAGAGTTCAAAATTGACTCTCTTACTGAACCTTTAAGTTAGTTTCAGAAAGCATGTTTCAAACCCTAATTCAGGATACAATCGAATTTCTAAAAAAAAATGTCACTACTTCATTTGTAACAATATTAGCATTTGTGTATTTTACATTAATTCTCATTACATGCCACCAATTCCTATGAAACATATAGTAGGTGTAGCAGACATGCCAGAATGTTGGTATAATGGTTAAGGTGTTTACCTCACAGTCACAAGGTACAGGGTATGACTCTCACCTTAGAAAAGGAAATTAACTTGGCTTAAAAAGGTCTGTAAGGCAGAGCTAGCCTAGTACTTGCCTACAAGCAGCTATTAACATTTTGGTTAGAGCAGTCTGATTTGTGTATGTTTCAATTCACCTATTTTATTTTGCAACTGATGGAGATGGTATTGACAGAAAATACATTTTTTTTTAAATCTGACAGCTATTTACAACTGAAGGGTGTAGCAATTGCCTGGGGACTGCTTTTTTGTGAACAAGTACCTATTCATACCTTACTTCTCCTTACTGTCCCTTTTTTACTCACTTCCTTACTTCTATCAATTTCTCTTCCCTGGCTTTCTCTCTAAATATACTATAAGCCTGCATTTCTCTCATTTCATATTGCAGTTCTTGTTTGTATTATACTAACTTACCTTTAATTTCTCTATAAACTAGTTAAAATGTATTTAAATATTGAATCATCATCATATAACTTGCATCTGTTCTTTACCAATATTTTTATATTATGTCTAAATTGTTATGATTATTTAAACTGTAGATGTTTTTGTATTATTTTTGAAGAATGTAAAATTATTGTTTTTAAAAATGTTTTGTAATACTTTGGAACTTTTCTCCCTGGGCCTCCGCTGAAAATGGTCTCCTACCCAGTCGGACTTTCCATTAATCAAATGTCAATAAATAAATAAATTTATGCTCATTTATTTATGGAGTACTTTGAGCACATCTGTCTGTCTATCTATCTATATATAATACTGAAGGAAATAAACATTTTCATTATATTGATAAGTGGTGTAATTTCCTGTTTGACTGTTGGTTGATGTGGAAAGGTACAGTACATGGCTTACCCAGTTTGTGAAGTATTTAAACCAAAATGAGCTCAAGATTCAGTCAAAATTCAGTTCACTTTAAAGTATAAATAACTTACAATCAACAACTTGGATGCTGAAGTAACAAAAATTATCGTTATGTCAGTAACAACCAATGTATACAAAAAGGCCGTATCTAAAAATTTATTGTTATCGAATAGTAGCCATCATCCCCACCACATTTCAAGAAGTGTGCATAAACCTCAATTCATCAGACATAAAAGAATATGTAGCATGAATTAAAAATATAAAATATATTTTTAGGATTTAGTTAATAAATTCACCTTTCATGGCTAAAGTGAGACATGTGTACAGAAAGTTAACAACCAAGTAGGTGAAATTTCATGTAATAATTTATTGCAATATAAGGACAGAAGTTGACATTCACAAATTTTGGCACAAACGCTTTCTAAATCAAACAGATTATTATAAAACACTGCTCAGTTTCATTAACTGAAAATACATTAGCTGCATTTCTCCCAGATCAGTTTAGATTTAGTTATTGGAAGTGGAGAAATTTGAGACATATTCATTTAAGAATGAGAATTCTGATTACTTGGATAGCATCTGGGTTTCTTTTCGATGCTTTCCATGTTGTAAATGTGTCCAGTACAAATATATACATCAATGCACTGAATTTACAATAGCTAATACATGGAAGCTCTATAATATTAAGTCTCATATAACAGGTACAAAATGATTGGTGATTTATGTTGGAATTTGTGGATATGGGTCATTCTAAGTAGGTCAGGCTTCACAGATACCAAAAGATAGAATCAGTTAACATCTCAATGCCTTAAGATGTAAGAGAAAGACATACTAGAGATCACATTGAATCTCACTTTTTGTCTATTAAGATACTTTTGGTACAATAGAAGATGTTTAATAAAGACAGATGGCAGACCTCCCTTGATGTTAAAGAAATGGATAATAAATCCTGCAGCATTATTTAGACCAGGACTTAATGATAGATTTGTAGTATTTACCTGGCTTACAGTCCAGGGGACCATTGAGGAGCAAAGGTAAATTCCCATTTGCTACATAAGCACTGTCTCGGTGTGAATTGCTCAAGGTCACAGTGCAGGCAAATGAGGGCTGAGGGAATCAAACCCTGTACCACAAACACTACAGCTCATAGTATTAACCATCTGTGCTATCTGCCAGACTCTAGATTATTCATGGCCAGTGGTTACATGTATTATTATTATTATTATTATTATTATTATTATTATTATTAATTTTATCTTTTGTAACTTCATGCATTCAGTTAAAAGAGTTTACAGTATTATTACTATTAAATATTTTCTAACCCCGTGGATCTTATATATATGAAGCTAACAATTTTTGGTAATATGTAATTAAATTAATTATAACAAAAAAATAATGCTTTGTTATTTGCATTGTTAACTATGTGTGCATAATTTATTGGTGGATTTATATCATGTGATTGCACTAGGTTTGTTTAAAAGGAGGTCTTGAACAATGCTGACATTTTATCACTAATGAAGCTGATATATATTTTATAAACCAACATCATACAACAACTGTGTCCTGTCAGCTTTTACTCAATTTCAACAACTATATCAGAAAAAAAATTACATTACACTTCCACGTGACAGGAAAATTAACCCAGTCTTTATTCAGGTTCTACATATTGACCAGATTCAACTTTAGATTTCTACCTAATATTTTTAATAACATCTTTATTCCAAAGAGAAGCATCCTTGTTGATTTCCCCCAGTGCCGT
The DNA here is from genome assembly GCF_019279795.1 of Protopterus annectens. Taxonomy (NCBI): domain Eukaryota; kingdom Metazoa; phylum Chordata; order Ceratodontiformes; family Protopteridae; genus Protopterus; species Protopterus annectens. The sequence continues at coordinate 1,000,101,901 of NC_056743.1, read as the reverse complement.
TTGGATGATATTTTTCTATCTTAGAAGTAAATTGGTATATATGCCCATGCATTTAATTTCTGCAAGTATGGACGCCATTGTTTCCTTGTTGGATCCTTTAATTCTCTATTCGGAAGCTCATTCATCATTTCCACTACCTTTGTCACCACCAGAGGGACCTTATTTGACTTCCACCACCTGAGGGTTGCTTTTCTGGCCACCATCATAGGAAGGAACAAGAGCTGCCCATCTGCAACGCACAATGAAATCTCAGGGCTAACCCCCAGTAACAGAAGAATATCTGTGAGTCTGAAACTTGTCATTTTATCTCTAACTTGAGACTTACCTAAAATATATGCTCCAATGTACCTCTAACCAGGTCAGAGCATCTCCAATAATAATGAGAGGCACTAGTAAACATGGAAGCAACCCTGGCAGGGGTGTAAAAATATTTATGGAGGCATGTCCAGTCAAAAATGTTAGCCTTTACTAATTATCCTATGCAAACTAAATGTGTCTAATCTATTAAACAGAAACACCCACCATCTATGGCTTGTTAATATCTTTTTTTAACAAGAATAATCTCTATTAAATTATCTCTTATGACATAGGCCATCATACATTTATATAAATGAAAACAAACCATAATGACATAATCTTTGTTGCAAGCATTTTACATCACAAACCATAGTGACATAATTTTAGTTACAAACATTATACATCACTTACAATCTAACTAATCATTGTCAGTCAAACATTACATAACTCATTCAAATCCTGCCTTCTCTTTTAATCCCCATTCCTCACCTGTAAGTATTGTTCCCATATTTCTCATTTTTTTCCTATGTAATTTGCTCCTACCCTTTTCTGAAGATCCCAGTTCCCATTGTTTTATCTCTGTTAACATATTCACTACTTATAGTACAGTTGGTTTTGACTTTGATTTCCATTTTCTACTAACTGCTTTTTTTTTTTCAGCCACCATAATTAGATTCAGTGAGGCTTTATTATGTCTTGGCAATTCCAATGCTGTGATATAGCTCAGAAAAAAATAATTTCCCTAGTTACACCAATTTGGTCACCCAGGATCTCTGATAGAGTTGTTTGCAAGGAATCTTTAAAATCTGCCAGCTCATTACACTTCCAGAAAATAGGTTCCCAGTTACCTCTTTCTTCTCCATCACACCTTCAACATTTGCTGTCTACCTGAGGAAAAATTCTCTGAAGTCCACTTGGGGTATAAAAATATCTATGTAAACATTTCCAAGCAAAAATCCTAAATCTTCTAGATTTTGTTGCATATCTGGGAGACAAACATATATCTCCCATTGCTACATCACAAACCATACTGACACACTCCCAGTTGCAAACATTATACATCACTTACAATCTACCCAATCATTTTCAGTCAAACATTAGAAAGCTCATTTAAGTCCTGCCTTCTTTTAAACCTCAATCCTCCCCTGTATGTACAGTATTGTTACCACGATTCCCGTTTTTTCCTATCTAGTTTGCTTTTACACTTTTCTAAAGATCTCAATTCCAGTTGTTTTATCTCTGTTACTATATTCACTACTTCTAATATAATTGGTTTAGATTTTGATTTCCATTTTCTAGTAATTTCTGTTTGGCAGCCACCATAAATAGAGACAGCAAGGCCTTAGCATGTCTAGGCAATTCTGATTCTATATCATATCTCATAAAAATCATCTCTCTTGTCAAACCAATCTGCCCACCTAGCATCTCTGGCAGTGCATCCTACAGGGAATCCTTAAGGTCCGCCAGCCCACCACACTCCCAGAACATATGTTCCCAAGTACAGTATCTCTTTCTTCCCCATCACACTTCCAACATTTGCTGTCTACCTGAGGAAAAATATATATGTAAACATTTCCAAGCAAAATCCTAAATTTTTGTTGCATATTTGGGAGACATACATATATCCTCCCATTGTTTCTTTGTGAATTGCTTATCAAATCTCTCTTCCTAATCCTTTCTAACCTCCTCTGATTGATTCTTATAATTATCATGCAATATTTTATATGTTCTACTAATTATTCATTGGTCTTTCATTTAGGACCCCCCCCCATTTCTTTCTCTATATTCTGATATCAATCCTTGATAAGGAAGACAATCTCTAACCTGCAGTTCAAATAAATTCTTGGCCTCTTCCCATTCTCTCACCTTTCCCTCTCTAGTTATTTGCTCCCCATACCTTGGTTCCTTTCCCAGTTTTCTCCAATAAATTTCAGCCTCCTCTTACCTATTATCTATACCCTAATTGCAGTCATACCTATTGGCAGAATCTCCTTTCTCCATTCCCATGTTGTCTTAGTTCTTAGAATACTTTCTGCTACTTTATGGATATAATATTCTGTATGATTATTGTTATTCTCCTTAAAGGCTTGCATCCAAAAATCCCAGTCTCCCATTGTTTCTTAAGCTCCTTCCTGTTTCAACATCCTCCATTTCTACTTTGAATTTAAGTTTTCTGTGTGTGCTATGTATCGAAGCCTTAACTGTGTAGCTTTAAAATACCCCTTCAAATTGGGTAATCCCAATCTGTCCTGTTTTACTGGAAGAATCAGCTTATCCCACTTGACTCTTGCCATCTTCCCTCCCAGATAAAATCCTTCAGCTCTTTATTAATTGCTATCCACAACTTCTCCTCTGGTTGATAAAAATATGCCTGACCTGTGTATAAGACTAAAAGGACTAAAAATATTTTGACTGCTTGTATTACTATCCATATCCATATAACAAAGCTTCCGTTTTCTCAGTTTTTGTATTATCTTTTGTTTAGTCTCTTCCCACATATCCTTAGCTGCCACACCAGAATCATTTTTATTCCATACTCCTGAATATTTATTTTTTTCATAGGTTGGTACTAGGCTATCGCCCCTAGGGCCAAAACAAGCTTAGCCATAACAATTCCCTGGATATTTCTTCCCACGGTATTTACTTCCCTAGATGCCTGTCTAGCAGGGCGACTGACATGATCCCTGGGGTGAATTTCCTATCTCCCATCCAATCGTCAAGGTTCTTTTTGAAGGGGGCCAAGGAGGCACTCTGCTTGACATGTATGGCCCGTCTATTCCAGAGTAGGGGAGTCTCTGGGTCAGGAACCTATCCCTCCAGCATGATTTGTTCATTGTGATGACAAGGTTTAGATCCCTGGAACGTGTGGCTCTGAAGGATTGGGATTTCTTTAAGTGGAGCATGTCCAACAGCTCAGGGTTTGACATGGCCTTGTATGTTAAGCAGAGATTGCCTCTGAGGAGACAGTATGCCACAGAGTATAGCTGGAGTTTTTTTTAGATAGTCAGCATAGGGCATCTGCTTTAGGCTTGTGATTCTTTTAGTGAGGTATTTCTGTGGCCTTTCCAGCTGTTGCAGATGTCTTGTGAAGTACATACCAAATGGGGCATTGTACTCTATAATGAGTCTAATGAGGGATGAGTACAGTGGGGCAATGACCTCCTTTTTTCTGGATGAAAAACCCTTAGTGATGAGGTGTGCCACATATAAGTATTTCCTGACTGTTATGGTGATTTGGTTATCGAAGGTGAGACCACTGTCCACCTGTGTCCCTAAGTCTCTCGTCACACTTTTGGTGTTTAGTGTACTGCCACTTATGTGGTAATTCATGGGTACATGGTTTTTCCCAAAGGGGATAACTATACATTTCTTGGCATTAAGCTTGAGCCCATGGCTCTGGCACCAAGCATCTGTTTCTGTAAAGCCCTTTTGTAGAATATTCACATCGTTTGGGGATTCAATAATGGTCCCCAGTTTGCAGTCATCTGCGAACTTTGTTAGCCAGAGTCCCTTAGTGCTGACTGACCAATTTGTGTGTGGGTACATAATTTACTGCTATTGCCTTTGTTTTAGCTTCATTAATTTTGTATCCTGAAAAGACATGAAAGTGTCTCAAAATGTTCCACAACATTGTAATGTCGCTTTCTCATTTTGTCAGGTATAAAATAATTCTTCTTCTTCTTCTTTCAGCTTTTTCCAGTTAGGGGTTGCCACAGTGGATCATCTGTCCGCTCATGATTGGCAGTGGAGTTTTAAAGTGTCAAGTTGCCAGCCCGGTGCCCAACCTTCCACAGAAGGCACACACACATGCACTCATGCCTAGAGCTAATTTAGAGTGTCAAATCCACCTACAGCATGTCTTTGGGATGTGGGAGGAAACCGGAGCACCCAGAGGAAACGCACACGACCACAGGGAGGACATGCAGACTCTGCACAGAAGGCACCCCAGCCGAGGATCGAACCAGAGAACCTCTTGCTGTGAGGCGGCAATGCTAACCGCTGCACCACTGCGACTGCCCTTGTCAGGTATAAAATAATATCATCTGAAAATAGAGACAGCTTTTTTTGACTATCATATCAATTATATCCTTGAATGTCTGAGTCCCTTACTTTCTTTGCCAATGGTTCTAAATATAATGCAAATAATAAAAGAGAAAGAGGACACCCCTGCCTGGTTTCCTCTGCTCAAGCAAAAATTATCAGGACCCCACCCACTTTAATTTTCACCTCCGATCTCTCATATATCCTCCTAATCATCCTTACAGTTTTTTAGGAAATGCATATGCTTCATTTGCCCTGCTTATAAAGTCTCAGCTTACTGTGTCAATTGCTTTTGCTGCATTAAGACCCAACAACAGCAATGGTATCTTCTTACATTGTACTTCCCTCTGGATCATCAGTGTTCTGTTAATGTTGTCAAATGTTTTTCTTGCCTCCACAAAACCACACTGATCCATATCTATCAATTTTGGTATTACTTTTGTCATTCTTTTATCCATTATAGATATGAATGCATTGTAATCATGGTTTAGTATTGAAATGGGTCTATATGAAGCTGGATCTAATGAATATTTACCTTATTTAACTATTACAGCTACCACTGCTTTCTTCTGGGATGCTGGTACTTATCCTCCTCTTAAAATACTGTTAGACAAAATCTTCCAGATCTTTATCAATCAGTCTTTTCCCTACTAGCTTCCAAACTTCCACAGGAATACCATTTATTCCTATTGACTTTCCTGTAGCTTGGTTATACATCACAATTTTTATCTCATCTCATCTCCTCCTATCCTAACCATTAGCAATTGAGCCTCATCTACCTCTAACCTTGGCATATTTAATTCTTCCATAAACATTTCCATTTGTATATTTTCTTGATTTCCATAGTTCTCTGCTTTATGCAAACTTTCATATAATTTCCAAAATATTTCTAATACCTCTACAGGATCTCTAGTTACCTTCCTTGTTACAGGCTCCCTAAGCTTGGTGACAGCCCTTTCTACTTTCTGTTGCCTGAATCATTGTGCTAAATGTTTTTGTGCTGTACTGTTTTTATTAAAAAACAGTTGATTAACAGCAATCTTTCTGAACTCATGCATGTTATCAAGGTGATCCCTTATTTTCTGCTTAGCATTCTGCAGTTGCTTTTCTTCTTGGTCTGTGAGATTCCCCTATTCCACAATACTTTAACATTTGTCAGTCCCTCTAAATAATTGTTATTACTTTTCAATGATAGCTCTCTTTCTTTTATTTCCATGCTATTTTTAAACTCGACCATAATTTTATCCCACTCCTCAGCTATATAGTCAGAAGAAATTTCTATCCTGTCTAATAGCTCCTGAATAATCTCTACTACCCATTCATTAAATTCCTCTCTTTTCAACAGACAGTTGAGAAAGAGCCATTGTCTCATTTTTATTTCATTACCTTGTGTTTTTATTTTAGTTATTATTGGTGCTTGATCTGAAATAGTTATTGGGTGCATATTAAGACCTTCAATTAAATGCACATGTTCCTGTGAAATGTAAATTTTGTCCAGCCTAGCCCATTTTTTATATCTTGGGGAATAATATGTAAACTCACTCCAAACTCCTATTACTAAATTAACATCTTTCATGTCAAATATTTTCATACATTTCTTCAAAAATCTAACCTCTTTTGCTATACTTTTCTTTCTGGGCCCTACAGACACATCTTCACTGTTGCAAATCACATTCCTGTCCCCACCTAAAAGTAGTATTCCTTGCTGAAAACTGATTATTTCTCCCAGAATTTTCTTAAGCTCCATTATAGCAGTTTTAGGTGGAATATAAATACATGCAAGTGTAATCCTCCTCCCTTGCCAGTAGTCCCTTAGCACTACACATTTGCCATTATAATCTTTTCTATCTTCTTCTATCACTATTGGAGCTCCTTTTGCAATTAATATAAGTACTCCTCTTTTCCTTTGTCCAAGGTATTCTGCTGAATAAACATCCGGAAAACCCTTCTTTATCGAATTTACATGTTCAGTTCTTCCTAAGTGTGTCTCCTGTAACATAACTGTTTGCACCCTACATGTTTTAATATAGTTCACTACTCTTTCTTTTTTGTATTTATCTGTGAGACTGTTGACATTAAAAGACATTACAGAAAGCATCATTGCATTAAAAAGTTACTATTCCCACCTTTTATGTATAACACCTTTTTTTGTTAAATGTCTAGTTCTAGCTTTTGTGTAACGTGCATATACTGTTTGACAGGTTGATACAGTTGTTTCTTGTCATATCCATTTGAGCCTATGTCATATCTTACAAAAGTTTTTCTTTTATTGAAAGCTCTCAAACAAAAAAATAAACACACCCTCAATACCCCCCCTAAAACCTATTAACTTAATATTAGCACACAAAACTATGTGCATCTTCAAATACTGAAGTTTTACCCTCCTAATAGGAACAAAAGTCCCAAATTGACAGCCACACTCATAGACTTGAGTTAATCTAAAAGAAAGGTTAAACGTGCTAAGACACATGGTGCAGCCTCTGCTTCTACTAAGTGCAAATTGGTTTTGTCTTTTCTTAATAGTTCTTCCAGCTGGGAAAACCCCTGAATGCTTTCAGAGAACATTATCTCCTAAAGAATTTCTCTTTTCATTTTTTTTTCTTCAGCCAGTTACTTTCCACCAGCCTGTAGCCTGTTTCTCATTATCAGATTGTCTCCATGGAGACACGAAAACCAGGTAGCCAGTTTGTCTTTATCAGATTGTTTCCATGGAAGCATGAAGATCAGCTGCAGAATTGCTACTGAGCATACATGTTTTTGCTAGAAAAAAGCCTCAAAATATTCAATATTCTTTTTCGTTTACTTGCTTACTCTTAAAACTCTTTACTAAATTAATCTAAAGTCCTTGATCCAGTCATTTCCCCATGTGAGAATGAGAAAAAGCACATAATTTTTTTTCTTTTGTCATGCTCTTTTAATTAGGCTTTTTTTCATTGCATTGCCTATATTTGTTAAAACTGAACAAGAAGAAAGAGAAGTGAGGAAAAAACAGCAGCACCTGTTTACAATCCCCATTACACTTAAAAATAACTGAGAAAACTTTACTTTATACCATGCAAAGAAAACCATACATCACAAAAGTAGTACTAATAAGAAAAAAAATCTTTACTTACAGTTAACTTTCTCCCTCCTCTTCCCCCACCAAAGCATTTTTGAACATTAATGACATGAAGTAGGGTATATACTTTAGAGTCCCCAAAAGTCCAATAAATTCTGAGAAAGTCCAATATTTCCAGATTTTCTCTTTCTGTCATATTTCATACATATAATTATTGCATTGAAATCCCACATTAAGTTACTGGTTTTATTGATGTTCATCTCCATCTCCCAGCTCCTGTCACTGCTTCATTTCCAATGTAGTCTCAATTCTTCTAGTCAAATCTCTTGTGTTCCCTTCCTTCACTCTAACATTTTCTGTTGAAACACTGGAAAAGTTGCACAGGTCCAGTCTCTCTGTGGTCTTTACTACCAGAAGAACAAAAAGCAGAATCTCTTTCTGTTTCACAGCTCACTTTTTGTTGGACAAACTTTTGTATTTCCTCCTTAGCATGTATTTCATCAAAAAATGATTTTGTCCCTCCAGGGAAGAATACTCTGAAGACAGCTGGCTACAACAGTTTGAATATCACACCTTCTTCTCAACATTCCCTAAATAGTGGAATACATTTGCTTCTCTTCTGCCTAGTATACAATGAGTAATTATTCTCCACAAACACTGAGCTGTCTCCCACTTTGAGGACATTGTCCTTCTGCCACAGTTTTGTTGAAATCAACTCATTCTGCTGGAAGAATTGCATCTTTACAATTAAAGGTCTAAGTTTGCTTTCTCATAGCCAGGTTTGGAGCATGCACATGATGTGCCCTTTCAACTAACAACTCCTGCTGTGGAAAACCAGTCCAGTTGCTTATGTGTGCTTTCATAAAATTAATGCAGTCTGTTTCTTCCAGCTTCTCTGATATACCTGAAAATCTCAGGTTTTCCCTACATGGTCTGTTCTGTAACTATTATTTTTTGAAACATCTCTTCCTCAGCAGTCTCATATTCAGCCAACCTTTTCTTCATTTTGACCTCTGATTTTTGCAGCTTTATCACCTCATCTGAATATTTGTTTAAAGCTTCTTCCATGTTTTCTAGCTTTTGTTGTTTGTGTTGATATACTCCATCAGTGTTTCATTTATTTTAACCAGGTATGTGCAGCTGTCTTATATCTGCCTATAGGTTGCTGGAATTCATGTCTGGAGGTTGAATTGCTTTTTGCTGAACAGATGTAGAACTTTCCATAGTCAGCGCTTCTTCCTCACATTTTGTAGCTGATTTTTTTCCAGATCCTCTGTATTTATTTTTTTCCTGGCATCCAGGCAGTACACTTACTAGCCAGATACTGAAATTTATTCATAAATACAAGTCTACTGGCCACCTCTGATGAGTTTCTGTTTTCACATTGAGAGAGCTAGAATTAAGCTGTTACTCAATGTGCAGCCATCTTGGAAGTAATCTCTTAAAGTACTGTTAAACAAAACCTTCCAGATCTTTATCAGTTTTTCCCTCATAGCTTCCAAAATTCTACAGGAATACCATCTATTCCTGGGAACTTTCCTGAAGACTGCTTATACATCACCATTTTTATCTCATCTCCTTCTATCCTAACTGTTAGTAATTGAGACTCATCTACCTCTAACCTTGGCATATTAAATTCTTCCATAAACATTTCCATTTGTACCTTTTCTTGATTTCCATATTTCTCTGCTTTATATATACTTTCATAGAATTTCCAAAATGTTTCTAATACTTCTACAGGATCTCTTGTTATCTTCCTTGTTATAGGCTCCCTAAGCTTGGCGACAGTCCTTTTTACTTTCTGTTGCCAGAGTTGATGTGCTAAAAGGTTTTGTGTTCTATTGTTATTATAAAAAAAACAGTTGCTTAAGAGTATTCTTTCTAAACTCATGCATATTATCAAGGTGATCCCTTATTTTCTGTTTAGCATTCTGCAGTTGCTCCTTTTCTTGTTCTGTGAGATTTCCCCTGTTTTGCAATACTTTAATGTTTGTCAGTCCTGCTAAATAATTCTTGTTACTTCTTAACCATATCTCCCTTTCTTTTATTTCCACCCTATTTTTAAACTCCACTTTAATTTTATTCCACTCCCTAACTATATTTTCAGAAGAAATTTCTATCTTCTCCAATAGCTCCTGAATAATTTCTACTGACCATTCCTTAAATTCCTCTCTTTTCAACAGATAGGTGGAAAAGTGCCAGTGTCTCATTTTAGGGGTTAAGGATAGATGGATGGATTAGTGCATGATCTGAAATAGTTATTGGGTGGATATCAAGGCCTTCAATTAAATGCACATGTTCCTGTGAAATATAAACTCTGGCTAGCCTGGCCTGTATTTTTTATCTTGGGGAATAATATATAAATCCACTCCAAACTCTTAGTACTGAATTCACATATTCCATGCCAAATATTTTCATAAATGTCTTGAAAAATCTACCCTCTGTTGCTATATTTTCCCTTTTGGGCCCCATAAATACCTTCACTGTTACAAATCAAATTACATTCTCCATCTGTAAGTAATATTAGATGCTGAAAGCTGAATATTTCTCCCAGAATTTTCTTAAGCTCCATTATTGCAGTTTTAGGTGAGATATAAATACAAGCAAGTGTAATCCTCCTGCTTTGCCAGTTGCCCCTTAGTACTACAAATCTACCATTATTGTCTTTTTTTATCTTCTTCTGTCACTATTGCAGCTCCTCTTGCAATTAATATAAATACTCCTCTTTTCCTTTGTCCCATGTATTCTGCTGAATAACCATCCTGAAAACCTTTCTTTATTAAATACACATATTCAGTTCTTTCAAGTGTGTCTCCTCTAGCATAGCTACTTGCACTCTATATTTCTTAATGTTGTTCACTATTCTTTCTTTCTTGTATTTATCTGTGAGACCATTAACATTTAAAGATATTATAGAAAGCATCTTATTCTTGAGAGATTATTATTTTCACCTTTTATGTATAACTTTTTTTGTTAAATTTCTAGTTCCAGCTTTTGTGTTACATGCATACACTGTTTGGCAGGTTGATCTTTTATACAGTTGCTTCCTGTCATATCTATTTGAGACTATGTCACATCTTGGGTCCACTTCTGAATTTCAAAATTACAAAATCCTGAAGTTCAATATATCGAACTTACAATACCGAGAGCTTGTAATCTTGAAATTAAGGAAAAAAAAAAAAAAAAAGAAAAACACATCAAAAACATGTTTTTGCAGGAAGGCACCCCCACATCCCCTGCAACTTAAATATACTAACTCTGAGATCGCTCTACAGTGCAGAGAATGGTAATACAGATCACTATATAGTGCGGAACGGGAACATTACTGTTCTCTGCACTGTAGAGTGATCTCAGAGTTAGTATATTTAAGTTGCAGGGGGTGCGGGGGTGCAGCCCCCTACATGAGAGGTGCAGGGGGGGGGGCTTGCCTCCCTGCAAAAACATGTTTTTGATGTGTTTTCCTTTTTTTTTTTTTAGATATTTTTCTTAATTTCAATATTACAAGATCTTGGGATTGTAAATTCGATATATTGAACTTCAGGATTTTGTAATTTCGAAATTAAGAAGTGGATCCCATATCTTACAATACTTTTTTGTTTTAGTGAAAGTCCTCAAACAAAAAGACCACCCCAATATCCCCCTAAAACCTATTAACTTAATTATAACACACAAAACTATGTACATATTCAAACTTTGAAGCTTTACCCTCCTAATAGGAACCAATGTTCCAAACTGACAGCCACACTCACAGAACTGAGTTAATCTAAAGGAAAGGTTATTCATGCTAAGATTCATGGTGCAGCCTGTGCTTCAACTAAGTGCTGTCTGTTTTTTTTCCTTATCTTTGTAGGTGTCCCAGCTGAGTAAACACTTGAATGCTTTCAGAGAACATTATCTCCTAGCCATTTCTCTTTATCAGAATGTCTCCTGGAGACATGAAGACCAAATACAGAATTGCTACTAAGCATACATTTACCTGCTAGAAGAAAGCCTTATAATATTCAATATTCTTTCTTAAAACTTGTTACTAAACCAAGCTAAGAGCCTTAATCTAGTCATCCCCCTATGCAAGAATGAGAAAAAGTATGCTATTTTTTCCTTTTGTTATGCTCTTTTAACCAGACTTTTGTTCTTTTCTTTTTTTTTTTTACATTGCAGTGCCTACTTTTCTTAAAACTGAACAAGGAGAAATAGACGGGTCTATATTAGATGAACAAATGCTTCAAATGTTGAGGCAACATGCTCAACAGCTTTTAAGTGAACGTTCATCTAAGTGAAACCCCAGAATGTCAAAACAAGGAGTTTCAAAAGTTATAGTTGGCCAGCTGTCAGGAAGCCAACAGCTGATGGCTAAAATGTACTGTACACCATTACAACCCCCCCAAAAAAAACAAAAACAAAAATAAATCGACAAGCAAAATAAAGTGGGGGGCTTCGCCCCCACACCCACAAACATGGGGGGGCTGTGCCCCCTACTTAAATATACCAACTTCGAGATTGCACCACAGTGGAGGACTGTCATAACATTACACAGGGTGAATGAAGAGACTGCTCCACAGTGGAGGACTGTAAAAACGGCTAGAGAGGGTGAACGTTCTGATGTCAGCCATTGGCTTCCTGATGGCTGGCCAACTATAACGTTTTGAAGCTCCTTGTTTAAACATTCTGAGATTTTGCTTAGATGAATGTTCACTTAAAAGCTGTCGAGCATGTTATAAGCATTTATTCATTTAATAGGGAACTGAAATAGACAAGAAGGGATAAAGAAAAAAACAGGGGTACCTGTTTACATTAGTATTTATTTATTTTTTTTATTTATTTGACATTTGTTAACTGGCTTGGTCCAACTGAGCTAGAAGCCCATTTTCAGTGGAGACCCAAGGAGAAAAGCTCCAGGGAAATTACATACAAAAAAAAAATAGAACATAGAATTCTTAAGTGATACAATATAGTAAAACAATATAGTAACAATTAAAAGTAAAACAAGGAATATGCACAAAACGTTAAGCAAAAAACAGCTACAATAAAAAAAAATAGAATGAGATCAATTTGACAGATTAAACAAATAGAATGAGATCAATTTGACAGAATCTGTCAATTTATTTCAAATATGCAAAATTTGACAGAATGTGGCAATTTCAAATATGCACAATATGCAGTAACAGATGAGTTATGGAATGTAGAAAATTTTTTTTATTTTTTATTTTTTTTAGCTGTAGTGGACACATAGTAGTCACAGTACTACATGAGAATAACTATAGTTACTTATAATTGTGAGAAAGGCAGATTCATAAGAAAGGTAGCATAAAGTTATTAGAGAGGAAGAGAAGTGAGCTATTAGAAAGGAAGAGAAGTGGGTTAAAGGAAGACAGAAAAGGACAGAGAGATGGGAAGGTTCATGTAGGCCCCTGTCAAGGGCAGATCCAAGAACTTAGAGAAAAAGTTTTAGTTGCTTTTTGAATTGATTTGTATTTGGAATGTTTCTAATAGAGTTGGGAAGTTTGTTCCAGGCTAAAGACACATTGTAACTTTAGAGTAGTTTACCAATATATTTATTTGGTTTATGTATGTTGAGGAATTGTTGGTCAGAGCTTCTGAGAGATCTAGTAGGATTGTTGAAGGAAACGATGGAGGAGAGGGAGGGGCCGGCAGTAGGGCAGTAGGTTTGTGTAGGATGAAGTGTGCAATTTGTAGCTGTGAGATAAGAAGTTGATGGGGAAATTTAGGCCATTGCACTGATGAATATGCTGATCGAATTTTAGTTGGTCATCTATTATGGTACCCAGGAGTTTAGTATGTGGATCAACTTTGCTAACTGTGTTGTTTAGAGAAGAGCTGGAAAAGATGGGTTTGTGTTGTGAGAGTGATCTTGGTAGGAAGAATAAGAGTTTAGTTTTTTAGAGTTTAGGATAAGCTGGTTTTCATTAAACCATTTTTCTATGGTGATGAATGTGTTTTGTGTAAGTGAATGAAGATGTGACATGTTGTCAGAGGTTGTGATAAGGGCTGATTTGTCCGCATATTGGATAAGAGTTGAGTGGCTGCAGGCAGAGTGGAGGTGGTTAGTAAAGATATTGAATAGAAGAATAGAAGGGGGCCTAGGATAGAACCCTAGGGCCCCCTGTTTTTACAGGCAAGAAGGGGGAGCAGGAAGTGAGCCATCATACAGATTGTAGTTTATTAGTATGGTAGCTGGAGAACCACTGCAAAGTGGGAGGAAAGAGGTTAAGATCAGTTAGTTTTGTTAGTAGTTTAGAGTGAGATACCATATCAAATGCTTTTGATAGATCAAGAAAAAGACAGGACCCTAGATGATTATTGTCTCTGGCCTCAGCAAGTATATGAGTAAAAGATAAGAGGGCTGTAGCAATACTGTGGTTTGGCCAAAAGCCATGTTGGGTAGAGGTTAAGAGGTTTTCATGGATTAGGTATTTAAGCAGTTGAGAGTGGATTCACTTTTCAAGAATTTTAGAAAGTGGTGCTAGGATGGCTATTGGTCTAAAGTTAGAGTGGTCTGTGGAGTTATGGTGTAGAACTATACCCTCTTGAATAGATCTATTTATTAGCAGAGAAATAGGGAAGGCTATGAATTCAGCAGTAAGCTTGAGATGGGGGGGGGTTTCAGCAAATGGGGAGCAGGGTTTAAGTTTATGAAGAAGACATTTGATATAGGAGATGGGGACAGTTTTAAGAGAGAAAGGGTGCTTATTATTATGAGCAGGAGAGATGGAAGAGTTTGGGGGATTGGAGTTATGGTCTGAGTGAGTTAGTTTGCAGATAGTGTCTGTGAAGTAGTCATTAAGCAGGGTGGCAGTCTCCAGCAGTGAGTTAATAGGGAAGGGATTTGGAGTTGTAGGGTTACCAGGGTGAAGGATATTCTTGATAGCGGGCCAGAATTTTTTAGGGTTGGAAAGGTGATTAGTCTGCACAGTATTATAAAAGTTTTTCTTCCCTGGTAAATGTGCTTTTTTGTAAGGTTTCTGATTTCTCTGTAATTTTGTAGAAGGGTAGGAGATTTGGTTTTCTGCCAGGTTTTCCAGATATTATCCCTTTTGTGCATGAGGGAGCAGGTTTCTTTTGATAGCCAAGGTGCGTAAGTAGCTTTTATCCTGATTTTTCTTTGGGGAGCCAGTGAGTCTAAGATATTCAGGAAAATCTGGTTAAATTTTTCAACAGCTTTATTACGGGGAGGGTGGTGAAGGAAGGACCAGTTAATGGATGCCAGTTTAGAGTTAAAAGAATCAGTATCAAAGGAGGATAATTGATGGCATTCTTTGTATATGTGGGATCTAGGTATTTGGATAGAGTGTCTTTTGATGTGAATAGGTAGGTGGTCATTAAGGGAGTCAGGTAGGATGCAGAGGGTGTGGTAAAGATTAGGGTCTGTAGTAAGTATCCAATCAAGGCCAGAGGTGGAACCAGAGTTTTTATTAATAAGAGTGGGGGATGTGATGGTGAGTCTGTCATAAGTTTTGACCAGTCCATGTTTATATCTCCCAGAATGGTAGTTTCATAGGATATGTTGTCAGAGAGCTATGCCAGTATATTTTCTAGGACTGGAATGTTGTTGCCTGGCAGGATATAAATTGAGGCTACAGCAAACTTTTTGTGAGAATTCAAGTGACAGTTTAGTATATATAATTAGTTCAGCAGGGTGAAAACTTGATAGTGGGGTTTGTAGGGGGGAGAGATTGAGAAGATCAGAGTACAGAACTGCAACGTCACCACCTTTTTTGTCTCTCTATCTAATTGAAATATGTTGTAACTGGGGGGAAGGATTTCATTATTAGCTATGTGGGGTTTTAACCAGGTTTCAGTTATGGTTAAAATATGAGGAGAGTGTTGGGCTATCCAGGAGTGTAGTTCTGTAGTTTTATTGAGAAAGTTTTGTAAGTTAATTGAGTACAGGTCCAGGTTTTTGGAGGTGGAGTAATAGGGAGGAGGCAGGGATGTGTTAGGAGATGGTATGGGTGGGGATGGGTGCATGCTGGGGTTGAGTGAAGGGGGGAGAGACCGTTGTTGGGGTGAATGTCACTATTTAGGAGAAGAGTCATTGTAAGTAATGTAA
Source organism: Protopterus annectens (assembly GCF_019279795.1). Taxonomy (NCBI): domain Eukaryota; kingdom Metazoa; phylum Chordata; order Ceratodontiformes; family Protopteridae; genus Protopterus; species Protopterus annectens. The sequence continues at coordinate 1,000,086,437 of NC_056743.1, read as the reverse complement.
GATGAGGATAAAGTGGGTTGAAGCTATAAAACAGTACTTTAAGTTTGTCAGTGGGGGGATGTGAATGAGAGTTTTGACCTTGTACATTTGGAAATGGGAGGTGGTATAGAGTGATGGAGAGCTGTAGAGGGAGTAGGTTGCATTAGTGGTTAAGCAAATAGGCAAGAGTAGGGGATGGGTTTGAATAGTGTAGTGTGTTGTGGTATGAGGTGAGTTGAATAAGTAGGATGAAAATTAGGATACCTAGGTAAAAGTGATAAATGATGTAGGGAGTGTAAGGGGAGGGGATTTTGATTATAAGCTAGCTTGAAACTAATAAAATGTTAATGGATATGGAGTGGGTATGGTATGTAATTAGGTGTTGTAATCTGATCGGACAGCTGAAGAGAAAAGGGTGGAAAGTAGATAATAAGGCTAGAGTATAAATCAAATGCATTCAGGGGTGTGTGGGAATGGGGGTAGGGTAGCAAGTCATAGTTAGCCCGAGCGAAGTGAAGGGCAAATGGAGCGGGCTGGCATTGGCTCCTTGTGTAGCTCTAGAAGCAGAAAAACAATCAGTAAGGTAAGTTAAGATTGAGATGGAAATGGAAGGGTAGAAGAGAAGAAAGGATGGCAGGAGTTGTTAGATTTATTTGCAGAGGTTACAGTCAACTTAGGGAGTCAGGAAAGAGTTAGTGGGAGCCAGAGAGTAGTAGAGAGGAGCAAAGAGAGAGCTACCGAGTGAGTAAGTTATTAAAAAGAGGAAAAGAAGAGATGAGTAGCCAATAGAAGAGGATAGTAAGGAAGAATAAGAGGATCGAATTGGCTTGAGGACTATAGTAAGTTTCTGAAGTGGGTACCTTTAAAGCAGGACAGGAGGTATTCAGTTTAAGAATAGGGAGATATAAGTGTGATATGGGGTAAAGAGTACTTGGGGATGTGAGAGGTGATGTACAGGAGAGATGTGTAGATTGAGACCGAGGGATAGAGACAAAATTCAAAGACCAGTGCAGTTACACATACATTCACTGTTTGTGGTCAAGGCTCCTGGGTAGAAGGTTCAGGCTTCCACTGGATGGGAGAGATCTTCATGGGGTTCAGCTTATTCTTGGGACTCTCTGGCACAACTGCAGGGTAAGGTGAATTCAATTATGAGAGTACATCATTCACTGTTTGTGGTCAAGGTTACTGAGTAGAAAGTTCAGGCTTCCACTGGATGGGAGAGATTTTCCCTGGCGTCAGCTTATTCTTGGAACTCTCTGGCACAACCGCAGAGTAAGGTGAAGTCAGTTATGAGAGTATGTCATTCAATGTTTGTGGTCAAGGCTCCTGAGTAGAAGGTTCAGGCTTCAACTGGATGGGAGACATTTTTCCTGGGGTCAGCTTATTCTTGGGACTCTCTGGCATAACTGCAGAGTAAGGTAAAGTCAGTTATGAGAGTATGTCATTCACTGTTTGTGGTCAAGGCTCCTGAGTAGAAGGTTCAGGCTTCCACCGGGTGGGAGAGAATTTCCCTGGGGTCAGCTTATTCTTGGGACTCTCTGGCACAACTGCAGAGTAAGGTGAAGTCAGTTATGAGAGTATGTCAGTCACTGTTTGTGGTCAAGGCTCCTGGGTAGAAGGTTAAAAATAACTGTGAAAACTTTACTTCATTGCGTGCAAAGAAAATCATGCACCATAAAAATAATACCATTAGGAAAACCTTTGTTTTACTTATAGTTTACTTTAACCATCCTGTTCCCCTGTCTTAAGTATTTTTCCAAATGTTAATGACATGAAGTAATACATATGCTTTAGAGTCCCCTACAAGTTTAACAAAGACCAAATGTGTCCCATATTTCCAAAGTTTTTTGTTCTGTCAAGTTTCACAAATATAATTATTGTTTTGTAATGCCCCATTTGTCATTTTCCAAGTTACTGGTTTTATTCTTGTTCATCACTATCTCCTAAATCCTGTCTTTGTTTCATTTCCAATATGCTCTCGATTCTTCTAGTTGACTCTTGTGCTTTATTTCCTTCTGTCAAGCATTTTCTGTTGAAACATTGGAAAAGGTTTCACTGGCACCGTCTCTCTATGGTCTTTATTACCAGAAGAACAAGAGGCAGAATCTACTTCTGTTTCACAGCTCACTTTTATTTTGTATTTCCTCCTTAGCATGTACTTCATCAAAAACGATTTTGTCCCACCAGGGAAGAATATTTTGAAGATAGCTAGGTACAGCAGTTTGAATCTCATGTCTGGTTCTTGACATTCCCTGAATAGTGGGTTAAATTTAATCCTCTTCTACCTGGCGTACAATAAGTAATCATTTTCCACAAACACTGTGCTGTCTTCCACTTTTAATACTCTGTATTTCTGCCACAGTTTTGTCAGAATCACCTCCTTCTGCAGGTAGGATTGCATTTTTACTATTAAGGTCTAGGTTGCTTTCTCATAGCCAGGTTTGGAGCATACACACAATGTGCCCTTTCAATTAACAACTCCTGCTGTGGAATACCAGTCCAGTTGCTTATTTGTGCTTTCATAAAATTAATACAGTCTTTTCTTTTCAGCTTCTCTGGTACAGCAGAAAATCTCAGGTTTTCCCTATATGCGCTGTCCTCTAATTCTATTATTTTTTTAAACATCTCTTCTTGAGCAGTCTCATATTCAGCCAGCCTTTTCTTGATTTCGACCTTTGATTTTTGCAGTTTTGTCACCTCATCTAAATATCTCTTTAAAGCTTCTTCCATTTTTTCAGCCTTTTGTTGTTTGAGTTGATATACTCCATCAGTGTTTAGTTTATTTTCATCAGGTCTGTGTGCAGTTGTCTTATACTTTTCTCTAGGTTACTGAAAGTCATGTCTGGAGCTTGCACTGCTTTTTTCTGAACAGCTGCAGTACTTTCCCCAGTCAGTGTTTTTCCTAACCTTTTGTGGCTGATTTTCTTTCAGGTCCTCTGTATTTCCTTTTCCCTGGCATCCTGGCAATGTACTTACTAGCCAGTTGAAATTTATCCAGAAATAAAAATCCACTGGCTTTCTCTGCTAAGTTTCTGTTTTCTCACTGAGAGAGCTAAAATTAAGCTGTTACTCAATGTGCAGCCATCTTCAGGGGGTCCGGCTTGTTAACAGTTTGATTTGGAATGATATGTAGCTTCTTCATGGCTGCCAGTAATCCTTTAAATTCCAGTCTTAACCCTTCTTTGAGGCCCAAGTACTTCTGTGTCAGCTGCCAACTTGCCCATTCCTGACCCTTTCTTATTTGTTCCCAGAACAATAGTTTTGTCTTTTTCCTTTGCCAGTTCTAGAATAATTATTTTTCCTTTCTGCTCAGTGCTGAATGACCTATAGGAAGAATTATGTTTCTCCAAAGTTTCATTTCTTCCCACTTAAACAAATGGCTCAAAGAAATAGTTAACTGCTTAAATGGAAGAGGGCTATCTATATGAGCCTTACTAAGGGACCACAGTTTAAGGTACAGGCCACCCTAATGGTCAGCAGAAGGAAATACTACCAAGTGTTTCCATTTTGCATCATATTTTTTATAATGAAGTGGCAAAAAGATCTATAGGTGAACAGAGGGCAAGTAACCAGATGGATTCTGAAGACCCAATCCATCCCGCACTTTTGCCATTATAAGCTTGTCCCATGAAACTCTGGGTTTGGTGTCTTCCCATATAAAAATATTTATCAAATCTATAACTGCCTTCAAGAACACCTTTAGGACACCATGTGGGAATGACTGAAAGCCATGAAGCCATAGTGAGTAATGAAATAAGTAATAAAAAAATGAAATAAGAAATAAAAATAAGTGAGTAATAAAATAAGCTACTGCCATAAAATTTTCATCTAAATAAAGGGAGAGTTGCTTCCATCTCTCAACATCTGCCTTTATTCTCTCTCTCTAAGTAGGTACTAAAGGTCTTAGACATTGAATGTTTCAAGGACTGACCTAGGCAAACCTCTAGATATTTAAAGCAATTGTTGTTCCTTAAGCCAGGGTAACTAATCCTTTCATCAGTGGGAGGGGTGCCTTTTATAACTTGGGCCTGGGTTTTAGCAACATTAACTTTGTAACCTGAAACTCTTTCAAAAACCTTTAATAGTTCAAACAGCATAGGCATGTATTTCTAAGGTTATTTCAAGAAGACTAATATGTCTTCATAAAGGGCTGTTTTGCACTTTTCTGGGCCCATCTTGAAGCCCATTTGGTATTCAGCCCAAATAAGCACTGCCAAATTTTAATATTTAGAGCAAAAAGATTGGGAAGAGAGGGCAACCTTGTTGTGTACCTCTTGTCATAGGAAAGGGCTATAAAAATCCAAAATATGCTACATAGCTTTGGAAAGAAAGAGACAGCAATGTTCATTTCATGGTGAATTTGATATGGATCAACATATTTTACTGAATAGGGTTTGAAGGGAGGCAGTGTTTCTGACAGTGGCACAAGCAAATAAGAGGAGGCTATACTTGAGTTGAGCAAGGAGAATTCCCCTGCCTATAGCAATCCTGGTAAGGTATATGAGGAACTGAGATATTTTGTTGGCCCAGAAGAGTAGAGAGTTGACCTTGGCTCTCATTTTTCATTGTGTTTATGGAAGTTTAGTGACTGGTCTAACCATAACCCTAAATATCTGAAGGATGTGCTGGTTTAAATAGGGTTGTTAGCACAGTCATATATCTGAAAGAACTAGGGAATTTAGCTGGTCTTTGCCAAATATAATGGACTTGTTTTTTTTTTTTTTCTTCTTTTTTTGGCATTGTGCAGTAGTTTATTGGATTACAGCAAGCGTTTTGCTCTAGGAGATCTTTTTGAAGTTGTGCTTCAATAGCATTATGTGAGGCATCAGCCCTATAAATGACCATATCATCAGGATATAAAAGTAATAGTATATGGGTTAGATCTAGTTGGCATTTGTTGATAAAAATTGAGAAGTAAACTAAAACAAAATAAGCAAACAAATCCATGGGCAGGAGAAAACAGACCGATAAATAATGATTAGCGTGGAACTTTATTCGAACAAGAAATAATAAAATACAATCGAGTGCTTTCGCCTGGATAAATATCAGGCTTTTTCAAGATAAAAAATTCTCTAAATTGCAAGTTTAAATACCTTGCTAATAAAATCATGTGACCTGTAAATTATTAGATTAAGTATGTAATAAATTTTTAAAGCACTAACAACAGCTTAAAAATTAACAAACAGTAAGCTATACATCAGGTGGTTTCCAATACACAAAATAAAAAATACATTAGTATAGAAAATTGTATTAAAAACACCTTGTAAAAAATTTGTTTCTTAAAAATTTATACTTCTAAAAAATCACTTTAAGTCACAACTTGGCTTTCCTTAATTTAAGCACACTTGCAATACTAATACTTTCATTAAGACCAGGAGGTCTAGTGACATTCAATTTAAGCTGCCACAACAACTCTTTATATTCAAGACGAGCTTCCCAGTCACCTCCTCTGCTGTCCTGTAAAACCTATTCAAGGGCCATAAATTTAAGCTGCATATTGGGGCATGAGCCAAGATGTTTAAAAAAAGGCATCGGTGTCTTTCTTTTTAGAAATGTCATAAAGGTGTTCATATATTCTTCTTCTGAGAGTTCTCTCAGTTTTACCTATGTAGAAAATCTGAAGGATGTGCTGGTTTAAATAGGGTTGTTAGCACAGTCATATATCTGAAAGAACTAGGGAATTTAGCTGGTCTTTGCCAAATATAATGGACTTTTTTTTTTTTTTTTTTGGCATTGTGCAGTAGTTTATTGGATTACAGCAAGCCTTTAGCTCTAGGAGATCTTTTTGAAGTTGTGCTTCAATAGCATTATGTGAGGCATCAGCCCTATAAATGACCATATCATCAGGATATAAAAGTAATAGTATATGGGTTAGATCTAGTTGGCATTTGTTGATAAAAATTGAGAAGATAATTAGAGCCAAATTGGAGCCCTGGGACACCGGAGTGAATAGTGGTATAGCTAGACAATGTAGTTCCTGTCTACCTGTAATGGTCTGTTAAATAGGAAGTCTCTGAACTATGTGGCGGCAGTGGGGATGATGCCAGTGTCTTGCAAATGATGCAGCACAAGTGAGTATCCTACCATGTTGAAGGCATGGACTAGGTCAACAAACAGACCACCAGTTATCCTTTATCCATACTGGTTACAATATTGTCAGTTGGAGTCCATAATGTGGTCATAGTATTTATCCCAGACCAAAAGCCACATTCTTTCATGTATAGCAAGTTATATTTTTGTAGGTAAGAGGTAAGTTGGTTACAGATGCTTTTTCAAGAATTTTTCTATGGTGAGTAAGAAGGAGATGGGAAGGAACTGATTGTATTAGAAAGGCTTGGACTGGTATGAGTTCGATGAAGGAGGATTTCCAAATATCAGACATAGTTTTGGTGGTGAGGCAGAGATTGTAAATATGCTTCAAAGGGGTGATAATGAAATTTCTGCAGTGCTAAAGAAATCATGAGCAGATATTGTTGGGACCAGTAGGGTGTCAAGAAAACTCTGTTCAAGTAGGGGTAAGATTCCTTAAATAACAATACTAAGATGTTACTTTTCCACAAGAAATGGGACTCTACCAGAAGCCAAAACCTTGTTGTATAAAAGAAGTAGGATAACCAGACATGGGTACTCTGACTACCTCCAAAAATCAAAAGCAATACCATCTGAACCAGACATCCTCCCTAGGGCTTTCATGTTCAGAACTCTTTTCAGCTCATCTTTTTAACAGTCACTGTCAAAGCTTCCCTCTGGTATTGGTGTAAATGGGGGATATCCAGCCCATCTAGCAGAGTATCTGCATGAGCCACTCTGCTGGCAAGCATGGAGTCAGCCATACACAGTTCTCTAAAGTAGTTTCTAAACTCCTCCAGCATAACCACCAGATATGTTAATTTATACCCAGTGGAGGCAGAATACAGATATTCTGTAACATTGGTAGGTTCCTGTTGCCATAACATAAGTGCTAAACTATTCTGAAACCCTGTAGAATTCTGAAAGAAACAGTTCCTGAGACCTTCTTTCAAAAAGCTCAATTTCTTGTCTAGTAACTGTACAGTTACCCATTTCTCTCTTCCAGGGCATTCTGTGTGATTACTATTCTTCTGGCCTTCTTAACTTTCATATTTCTGATCTCTCACTCAGCAAGTTTCATGCTGTCTTAAGACATATTTCAGTCTTCACTAAAATATTCCTTTGCCATAATTATAATATATTCTATACCATCCCATATAATAATAATTTGTGAGCTAAGGGAACTAGATTGTTGAATTAAATCAAGAAGTGTTCTTTACACTTATCTTCAAATTTGGAGACATGGAAAGTAAGTTTTAATGTTATTACTAAGAGTGAATGGTCAGATAGTACAGGTCTTCATATTTTGAACCCTTTACCCATTATCTGCTGTTACATTTGCCATGCCTAGCCTGGATGCTGTTCCAAATCTTCCAGAGGTAAAATTGAAGTGGGGGAAATTATGCTTTCTCTGACATCTTACAAGTCTAGGCTATGCAGGTAGCTAGATAGGTTATTTTAATCATGTGACCCTTTTCTTCGAAAGACCCCAACTCACATCCCTCTTTGATGTAACCCCACTCAAGTTCCCTACATATATTATTACTCCTTCCAAAATTGTCATGGTACTTATCATTAGGTCCCTAAATTATTATTTTGTAAAACCTGGGGAAAGATAGATTGAAATTACAGTTCCTATGTGTTAGTTGATAAGTCTAAATTTATTTACCGTAAGTACTTAGGTTATGATATTCAGCATATACCTTTACTGACTGGATACCATGTTGCAGTTTTCCTTAGTATTTCAAATACCAGTATCGTAGTGTTAACAGATCAGATCTTTCAACTTCTGATTTCTTGCAAAGGCTGTCTAAACCTCAAGAAGGGTTGTGTATTATTAAATGTTTTGTAGGAGGTTTCTTAATTATGGCTAATTTATTGAAAATGTTCTGTTGAGATGTTAAAGGGTTAACTAATCCTGAGAGAAGAAGGTAGATATTTAAAAATCTTGCCTTGCATAGCCATACAATCATTACACTTCAAGAAAGTCATCTTTGGGCATCTGAGAGAAAGAGCAGTAACTGAGGGACAGATGGACAGTGGGTTCTTTCTCTTTCTATGAAGGATCCAGGGGAAAGTTGCAATGACACAAAGTTCCTCATCATTTTACACTCATAGCCTGGGAAGTAAAGAAGGCAGGTGTGCAGTGATATAGGACATTACGGCATGAGAGAAGACAACATATTTACAAACTGCAATAAACTATTAACATCAGTATGTACAAAACCTAAAATTCAACTATTAAAACTGATTTATACAAAAATGAATTTGCTGCAACAGAGATCAGCTTCCCAGCAAATATTGCTGGCACTATTAAGACTGGTGAAATTGTTTGCCTGAGTCTAATTATGGTGGCCAAAAAAGCAATTACTAGAAAACAGAAATCAAAGCCTAAACCAACTGTACTAGAAGTAGTGAATATAGTAACAGAGATAAAACAACTGGAACTGGGATTTTTAGAAAAGGGTGAGAGCAAATTACATAGGAAAAATGTGAATTGTGGGGACAATACATACAGGGCAGGGATGAGGTTTAAAAGAAGGCAGGATTTAAATGAGCTATGTAATGTTTGACTGAGAATGATTGGGTAGATTATAAATGATGCATAATGTTTGCAACTAAAATTATGTCAGTATGGTTTGTGATATAAAATGCTTGCAACTAAGATTATGTCAATATGGTTTGTTCTCATTTATATAAATGTATGATTGTCTATGTCATGAGTGATAATTTAATAAAGATGATTCTTGTTTAAAAAAGTTTGGTGAAACAGTGGCCAACCTGCAAACTAGCAGTATGACAAGCTGATGGGGTCCTTGAAATTATCTAATGAGACACATAGGTTCATAGGTTCATAGGTAGGTACTAGGCTATCGGCCCAAGGGCCTACATAAGCCTAGCCAACAAGGTTCCCTGGCTTACGCCACCCAAGAAAGTTATTTTCCTGTGCCACTGTCGAGCAGAGACACAGAAGTGATCCCCGGGATGTATTTCCTATTTCCCATCCACTCATCAAGATTTTTCTTGAAGAGTGCTAATGAAGAACTTTACTTGACATAGATGGGTAGCCTGTTCCAGAGTATGGGAAGTCTCTGGGACAGGAATCTATCCCTCCAGCATGTCCTGTTTATTGTGGTGACAAGGTTTAGGTCCCTAGACCATGTAGCTCGGAGGGATTGGGATTTCTTTAGGCGTAGCATGTCCGACAGCTCTGGGTTTGACATAGCTTTATTTGTTAGGCAGAGATCACCTCGAAGTAGGCGATATGCTACGGAGTAAAGCTGGAGTTTTTTGAGGTGGTCAGTGTAGGGCATTTGTTTGAGGCCAGTAAACCTCTTTGTGAGGTACTTCTGTGGCCTTTCCAGCTGCTGCAGATGTCTTGTGAGGTACATTCCAAAAGGGGTGTTGTACTCTATAATGGGTCTAATGAGTGTTGAGTAGAGGGTAACAATGACCTCTTTTTTCCTGGATGAGAACCCTTTTATGATGAGGTGAGCCATGTAGAAGGACTTCCTTACTACTGTGGCGAGAGACTACTGTCCACCTGGGTCCCAAGGTCTCTTATCACACATTCGGTGTTACATAGATTGCTGCCTATGTGGTAGTTCATGGGTACAGAGTTTTTACCAAAGGGGATGACACTGCAGTTTTTGGCATTGAGCTTGAGGCCATGGCTCTGACACCAGGCATCTGTCTCAGCGAGGCTCTTCTGTAGGATATCCACATCATTTGGGGACTAAACTATGGCTCCTAGTTTGCAGTCATCTATGAACTTTGTTAGCCAGAGGCCTTCTGTGTTAGCCTGTATTTCAGAAAAGTAGATACCAAACAGGAGAGGTCCCAGGACGGAACCCTGTGGTACTCCACTTGTCACTGCTTTGAGGTCAGATTTGGAGTCTGCAGCTTTTACAGTGTGGGTTCTGTCAGTGAGCCAGTTGGCAACCCATCTTGTGACGTAGGGATTTATACCTAGTGTAGTGAGTTTAGCTATAATTCCAGAATGGGGGATGGTGTCGAAAGCCTTGGCGAGGTCAAGATAGGCTGTGTGAACCACCTTACCTTCATCTACGGCTTTGGTGACTGCCTCAAAGAAGTTGATCAGGTTCAGGAGGCATGATTCGCCTTTCACAAACCTGAACTGGGTGGGATCCAGAGTTTGGAGGTTACCAATGTCTTTGTTTATGAGTTCCATGATGATACATTCCATGGCCTTGCAGACCAGGCTCATCAGGCTAATAGGTCGATAGTTCTTGGGATCAGTGGTGGCTCCCCCTTTGTGGAGTGGGATAACTGTTGCTGTGCGCCATTCAGTGGGCACAAAGCCTGATATGAGGCTATTATTGAACATGGTGCTTAAGTAGGGAGCCAGTTTGTTCTGAAGTTCGTGTAAAATGCAGCCAGGTATGTTGTCCGGTCCCATGGATGCTGTGTTTTTTGGCTTTAGAGAGTGCAGCTTTTACCTGCCTAGTTGTGATTACAGGGACTCTGCATTCTTCCTGTATAGATATGGGCCCTTTAGGGGGTGGGGGGTAAAATTAGCACTGAACCTATCTGCCAGGATGCTGGCAATATCAGTTGGTTCTGTAATTTTCGTGCCTTTGTGCTGTAACTCAGAACAGATTTGGGTGTTGCCATCGAGAGTCTTGACATTGCTATAGAATGCTTTGTGGTTGTTCTTAGAATTAGTGGCAATTTTGTTTTCATAGCTAGCTTTGGAGGATCTTATAAGGGATCTCAGCTTCTTACTGAGGCTGACAAGGGAGCTCCTCCACTCATGGGATTTTACTCTCTTTTGCAACAGTTTCTTCCTTCTGTTGTACAGTTTGTTTATGGCAGGGGACCACCAGATTGGCTTCCTTTTTTTGGAGGATAGCATCTTGGTTCTGTTTGGGATAGCACGATCCATGCACTCGTGTAAGTGCTTATAGAGTGCATTTATGTAGGATTCAGCAGTTGTAACTGTATTGTCCATCTGCATGGGTGTCATGAAGTTTACCACTTCTGTCTTAAGAAGCATGAATTTGGCTTTGGAGAAATTTTTTACCGTGGTTTATTTAATGGGGGTGGGGGCAGGATGTGGATATCAAGGGTGATTAGCTTATGCTCGGATCGGACCAACGAGGAGTTTACTTCAGGTGTGGAACACTGGTCACTCATGTTGGCAATGACTAGGTCTAGGATATTGTTGCCCCTGGTGGGGGTGTGGATAAGCTGATCCAGGGCATTGGAGTTTATGAATTCCAGAAAGCGCTGAGCTAAGGAGTTGGTACATGAGTAGTTTTCCCATTTAATGGTGGGGTAGTTGAAGTCACCCATTATTAGGGTGTTTGGTTGAAACCTAATATTTTCTAGTACATCAAGAAAAGAGGAGTGGGAATCCTGGGGCATGGTGGTGGATCTGTAGCAAGCTACAATTTGGATTGCAGTTTTGCCCAGAGTTAGTTGCACTTGGATAACCTCGGATGCATTATGCTGAGCAACTAGCCTGGAAGTGTGGATATCCTTAATGAATATGGACACACCTCCGCCTTTGATGTTTATGTCCAGGTTACATGGCTGAAAAGTGTGATATGAGTTATAGCCTGGTGCTCTCTGGAGCCTTGAACCAGGTCTCAGTCACTGCACAGATATCAATGTTCTCCATTTTAAGGAGTGCCTCGAGTAAGTGAATTTTGAGATTTAGACTTCTAGCATTGAGTAGCATTACCCTCAGTTTTTGCTTGCCTGTTCCTGTTATGGTGGTGAATTTGTTATTTGAACCTTGCCTAAAAAAGGCACTGTAGGGGCAGCAAGAGCCTTAGCCAGTATCCGGAATCTCAGGGGTGACAGGTGCAGGCCATCTGTGGCAAAGCATCGTGGTCTGTCGACCATGTCATCCCAAGCAGACAGATACTGGATCCCCTTAGAATGACACCAGAAGCTTAGCCAATTGTTGTAGTCACTTATTTTGTCCTTGAACTGCGGTATCATTCGGGGCGATGGCAGAATGCTACTCAGGGCTAGGGTCATACCTGCCTGGGCTACATGTTGAACAATAAACACATTACTTATTAAGCATAGATGTAGCATTAAAACTAAGCACTGCAGCTGTAACATTACAGATATGTATAAGGCACTCAGGGCAGGTAGTAATCTTTACTGAAAACAAGAGAAGAAAAAGTTCCCAGTTAGGGATAAAATCCCATGAAACAACTGCAGGGGAATGGTGAGGTTATAACAGAGTAATCTGACTCACAGGAGATGAGGTACTGTCCTTCCACAGTCATTTCCAGTACAACAGGTTGAAAAAGTTCAAAACAAAATAACTTAATTTTCCTAGTTCACCGTTGTATAATGCAGGGGCATTTCCAGTTACTCCAGTGATGTGTGGTTAAATTAAATCTAAATCAATCTATGAAGAAGGGCGGGCAAACACACTCAGTAAACACTAAAAAAAAAAAAAAAGTTTGGAGTGTGTTGTGCGAACCGCAAAGACAGAACCACAAATGACACCAAAATAAGATCAAATGTTTTAATAGTGAATAGTTACTTAAATGCTTTCGTTCTATGAAATACAAAACTTCATCAGAGCAATGTAAAGCATTCACAATTACCTTAAAAATTTCTGCTCTTAATTTCAAGACTGATACAATCGAAACATTCTCATTAAGACCAGGTGGAACCATGACATTCAATTTAAGTTGCCAAAAAAGTTCCTGGTATTCCAGTCTTGTCTCCCAGTTACCACCCCTGGGACATTTATTAATTTTTTTTTCTATTACACCAAACTTAAATTTTTCAAATCCCACATGACATGCAATATTTGAAAAGGGCATTGTTGACACACTTTGTGGAAATGCCATAAATTTGTTCATATATTCTTTTTTAAAGTTCTTTTCCGTTTTTCCAATATAAAAACTGGGGCAGGTGGAACATTTTACAAAATGCACACCACCTCTGGTCAAACAATTTCATTTTTGTAATTTCAGTAGAATTCCCTGATCTTGTTCTACCCTAATAATTCCCCCCTTAAGAAGCAAGGGACTGATTACATAGACTATGATAAACTTAAAAACTAGGTCTAGGATAACTTCTGAACTACACAATACAAAATTTTAAACTGGATATTTAATACTGACATACTGATAAGGGCTTAATTTTACCTTACTCGTGTGCTAACTATATAACTCTGCACATTGTGTTACTAAAAGCCCTTTCCCTAACAATGTTACTACACAAGACAATCAGACACAGAACACACACACACACACACACAACACCAGACATGCAAAACAATAAATCTGTCCCCTTACTTAACCATTAAACTAACCCTAACCTTAACCTGAGACCACTTGCACATACACACCAATCACTATAAATGTTTTGGTCAAACATTCGGAGTCTCCTGCAAATTCTTCCTAGTGTAGTCATCATTAAGCATAATTTCAGTGTTCTGGTAGTTGGGTAGACAGATGTAGTCTGATTTTTGTAGTTTGTTTAAATAGTGTAAGACAAATAATATTATGTCAAAGAGTATTTTAGTTCACTGTTATTAAATGTAAAGGCCATTACTTTTTCATGAATAGATTTGTGGTAAATTAAGAACAATGTGAAAGCAAATGTATATATTCTTGTAATACATGAGGCATACAAGCAAAATGTATATACTGGCATGTTGGGGGGCTGAGACATCAAAACTCTTGCTCTGACCCAGATGCAAAAATGAAGGAACTCCATTTATTAGTACCTCTACCTGATATTATTTTCCTGGCTGGGCTGCTAAAAAACTAAGAGGATTCTACATCACCACTGTGTCCACCAGGACTTCATCTGAAGTGACCAGAGTCTGTAGAATCATAGGATCATAGGATCATAGGAAGTTGCTAGGTTAATGGCCCTAGAACCCTTACAAGCCTAGCCAAGTTCTTACCCTTTATTTCCATGATCAGCATCTATTGCCCCTGTCCAAGAGGGACACAGGTGGAACCCCCGGGGTGAATTTATGGTCACCCATCCAATTGTCCAGATTGCATTTGAAGAAGGCCAAAGAGGTGCTCTGTTTGACATGAAGTGGGAGTCCATTCCGAAGGTATAGTAACCTCTGGGAGCAAATCTGTCCCTCCAGCAGGTTTTATTAATGTCACATACCAGCGGTGGTGGTGCTGCGGTAGTGTTGTCGCCTCACATTAAGACGTTGTCCTGTTCGATTCTCAGCTAGAGCATCTTCTGTGTGGAGACATGCGTGAATGGGCGTACCTTCATTGAAGGTTGTGCATCAGGGCTGGCAACTCGGCACATAAGAAATCTACTGCCAATCATTAGCGGACCAGAGTTCCACTGTGGTGACCCCTAACAGGGAAAAGCTGAAAGACACAACAACATACCAGGTTAAGGTCTTTAGAGTGAGTAACCCATGTACCATTTGACTTACAGATATGCAGCATTTCCAATAAAGCAGTTTCAGAGATTGCCTTGTATGCAAGGCAGAGATCCCCTCTAAGTAGTCTGCATGAAAAAGAATAAAGCGACAGTGATTCAGATGATTTCCATAGGTCAGATGCTGAAGACCTCGAATTTTCCTTGTGAGGAACCTTTGTGGTTTCTCCAATTGCTGCAGGTGCTTGAAAAGGTACATACCAAAAAGGGATTTGTACTCAATTATTGGCCTGATGAGGGAAGAGTACAAGGAGGTTATATCTTCTTTTCTTCTAGAGGCAATCCCCTTACTTATGAGATGAGCAATATAGAATTATTCTTACCACTGTGGAGACATGGTGGTCAAAGGTAAGGTTGCTGTCAATCTGTGTGCCCAGGTCTCTCACCACTGAGTGCATACTTAAGGTGTTGCTAGTTAGCAGGAACATCGATTTTACTGAAAGGAATGAAAATAATTTTTTTTGTATTGAGTTTAAGGCCTTGACTTTGGCACCAATCATCTGTTTGTGCAAGACCCTCTTGTAGGATGTTGACATCATTTGGGAATGCTATGACCACTCCCATTTTGCAGTCATCAGCAAACTTTGTCAGCCACAGACATTTAGTTTTTGCTTCTACTTCAGAGAAATATTTTACAAACAGTAGAGGTCCAGGACTGATCCCTGTGTAACACCACTGGTTACAGGTCTTCTGTTGGAGGTGGATTCTCCTATTTTGACTATATGAGGTCTATCAGTGAGTCAGTTAGTGACCCATCTAATGATATAAGGGTTGATGCCTAGTTGGGTGAATTTGTCAATGATGCCTGAGTGGGGGATAGTGTCAAGTTTCTTGGCTGAGTCCAGGTAGGCTGTATGCACAGATTTTCCTTCATCCAGGGCCTTGGGGACTGTATCGAAGAAGTCCAGCAGGTTTAACAGGCATGATCTCCCTTTGACAAATCCAAACTGAGTAGGGTCAAGTGTTTGGAGATTACCTATATCTTTGTTGATAAGGTCCATGATGATTTGCTCTATGGCCTTACAGATAAGGCTAGTTAGGCTAATAGGTCTATAGTTCCCAGGGTCAATGGAAGCACCAACTTTGTGCAAGGGAATAATGGTGGCTGTTTTCCATTCAGCTGGTATGAAGCCAGTGCTTAGACTATGATTGCAAAGAGTACCCAATGGTGTTGTTAATTCATGTTGGAGCCCATGAAGGACGCACCTGGGATGTTATCAGGTCCTATAGATGCTGTCTTTTTGGCCTTATAGAAGGCATTTATGACCTGGTCTTTAGAGATACAAGGTAGGGGACAGGTGGTAAGCATGTCATGGGGTATGTGTGGGTGGGACAGGGGAGTGAAGTTTTCACAGAACCTATTGGCCAACAAGTTAGCTATGTCCACAGGCTCAGTATATGTGGTATCATTAACTACCAGTTCAGCAAAAATCTGGGCCTTTCCTTTTAGGTTACAGATGTAACTATAGAATGCCTTGTGGTTGTCCTATATTGAGGAAGCTAATTTGGATTCGTAGATTGCTTTGGAGAACTTCATGAGAAGTCTTACTTGCTTGTTTAAGCTGAGGAGGAAGTCTTTCCAGTTTAGGAGGGCTCGCTCCCTCTTACTCTTAGACAGCAATTTCTTCCTCTTATTGTAAAGCCTGTTAGTGGCAGCTGTCCACCAGGCAGGCTTGGTCTTCCTTGAGAAGCTTGTTTTGGTCCTATCAGGTATGGCCGAGCCAATGCAGGTATACAGGTGTTCGTATAAACCATTGGTGTAGAGCTTGGCATAGTTGCCAGTTCCATCTGAGGGAGGAGGAGCAGTGAATCTATTTATATCATCCTGCAAGAGATTACAATCTGCTTTGGAGACGTTTTTTAGTTTAGTTGTTGCTGGGGGGGGGGGGGTCAGGTGTGATAGTTACTTCAAATGAGATTGATTTGTGGTCAGATCTCACCAGGGAGGACCTCACAGTGAAGGTGCTACAGTGGTCTGACATATGGGTAAGCACCAGATCCAGGATGTTGGCACCCCTTGTGGGCATGTCAACCAGCTGTTCCAGGGCACTGGAGTTAATGAAGTTAAGGAACCCTTGGACAAGTGAGCTTGAGCACAAGTAATTTACCCAGTCAATGGATGGGTTGTTAAAGTTTCCCTAAGCCATGGTGTTTGGATGCATCTTGATAGACTCAAGTTGATCCAAATAGGCAGAGTGGGTGTCCTAATTCATGGAGGGGGTTCTGTACCTGGCAATGATTCTAATAGGTGTCCTACCAAGAGTTTATTGCATCTGAAGTGTCTCCAAGGAATCATACTGTTTAACCAATCTGGATGTGTATTTATCTTTAATGAATATTGATACATGCCTTCAGTTTGAGGTCTGAATGTGTGGAAGGAGGTGTAACCTGGTATGGCTGAGGTGGTCCCCACTGCCTTGAACCAGGTCTCCATGACTGCATAAATGTCTGCATTTTCCAAGGTGAGAACAGCTTCCAGTGAGTGCAGTTTCATGTTGAGACTCCTAGCGTTTAGCAGCATAACCTTGAGGATGTTTTTAGATGGAGTTTTTACTGTGGGAATTTTGTCCTTGAGACACTGCCTAAAAAGTGTGTAGAAGATAAGATTGTGTGTGACTTTGAAGTAACCAAAAACAAATAAGTCCTTTATCCCTTATTCTCTGGAAGGTCGAAGTATAATAATTGATTCAGTCTGAACATTGAAATATGAGGAGGCGTGTGCATTACGTTTGAGTAAAAAAAAACTGAAGCAAACTGAACTTCAGTAGTGGCCAATGGAGAGAAGCCACTGATATACTGAAACATTCTACACACATCCTATACTTCCTCTTCTTTTTTTATAAAGTAAAAGTACCTCCTTCATTTTCATTTTTGATTTAAGCCAAAAGACTGTGAGAATAAAGCCACTTTGTGAAAATACGTGTTATACATGGTATAAGTCTGCTGTATATTGTTCCCTACAAGGTTGAGTTTGTAACCTAATTCAATATCCAGAGCTAAAGTGCCAGCTTTGAAACCTTGCTGAAAAAAATCAGATATTCTTGGTACATACATATACTCTGTAACATCTGTAGTGTTCACTATAGTGGTCATTTAAAAATGGAAGCACTCCTTAAAGCCTTGGCAGAAAATGTACAAAAAAACTAAGTTATCTTGCCAGAAATGATAACGGCATAATAGCAGGAATGGAGTGTGGCTCTGACCATAAAGGTTACAGACTACTGGATCATTTACTTGGTGGTGTTTCTGTGGTAGTTTCCTTTGGAATATGTATTCCCAAGCCTGGTTCCTTGAGTCGGAGAATAATGAAACTACCCTTCACAACAGGAGCCCATGGACTGAAATGTAAACAGCTCTGTGTATAATGTAAAGAGACCAGAAATGTGTTCATCTATTCTTCTGAATATAATATCTTAATGGAAGCTGAATCATGTGTGAGTATAGAAATTAAAAATGTAAATAGAGTAGGGTGACACAGTGATGCATCAGTTAGCATAATTACCTTACAGCTCTTGGAGTTCTCTGCCGCCGCCGCCCCCCACTGTTCAGAGTCTGTCTGTCCCTTTTGCATTTGCATGTATTTTCTCCAAGTGTTCATGTTTCTTAGAGGCATACCAATAGGTAAGCTGGTGGTCATCTAAACTGCTCATAGGTATGTATACTCTATATTAGTGAGTACATGGGTGAGTCATGTGATGGACTGGTGTTCTAGTCAGGATTAATTTTCTGTCTTGTGCCCTTTGTTTTCCAGGATGGAGTCCAGCTCCACAGAAACCTTGAAAAGGAATGAGGGATTAAATTACATGTTTTTGACTGTGGCAGTATAGTGACCATAGTCTCCTCTAAGCTCATTAGCATGAATGTACTTGATTACGGAAATAAATTAACAATAATGTGTGCACACTGAGCCATGAAAAGCTACTCTAATTCCAAACTTATAATTGATAGTGAGTACAGAGAGCTTGCATACTGCACATGAATGTACTTGATTACAGAAATAAATTAACAATAATGTGTGCACACTGAGCCATGAAAAGCTACTCTAATTCCAAACTTATAATTGATAGTGAGTACAGAGAGCTTGCATACTGCACATGACTTGTAATGAATTATAGTAGCAACAGGATATAACTTTTTCCATATTTTAAGAACATATGATACCAGAGACTATTGCTGTTGGAGGAATAAACAAGAGGTAAGGATTTAGCTGAAGATGAAATTATTCATTCCTCCCACTTATAGCAGAAAGCCCCTAAGGGGGATGAAATAAATAAAACAGTCAATGTATTTAATGAACGTTACCTGAAGGAGGGTGCTGGATTATGTCATGATAAGGTGAAGAA
This sequence comes from Protopterus annectens, assembly GCF_019279795.1. NCBI lineage: Eukaryota > Metazoa > Chordata > Ceratodontiformes > Protopteridae > Protopterus > Protopterus annectens. Next base: position 1,000,067,628 of record NC_056743.1, on the reverse strand, counting down.
AGAGATAATGCCATGCTAACCAGCCTTCATATAAAGCAGCCTAACTTCAAGGGGTATAAGTGGGAGGATCCTACACATGCAAAAGCTCATAAGAATGCCAGGGTAATTGATGATGTATATAGGAGGGCAGAGAATATACACAGTTTCCTATATATTTTATATAACCAGCAATGGTAACTTTACAAAGGGAAGAGAATGTCAAGCAGCGTTTAGTACCACAGTCATCCAGGAACCTGGTATTGAAAATAAGACCTAGTCATGCATTCAGTGGCTGTTTTGAAGTAGAAAACAGAAAAAGAAAGGGTACTTGAGAGCTTCATTTTATTAGCAGTCTATACAGCAGTAAAATGGTTGTGTACCTTACTCCCAGAATATCAATGTACATCTTCACAGAAGCCCAGTATTATTCTGTTAGCAACTATGTCAGTAATAGAGACCCCATTCGAAAGGATTACTATGGGTCTCATGGGTCCTTTGCCTAAATCCGAAAAGGGACACCATTATATATTGTTTGTTCCAAACTGTGTTGCCAAATGCTGGGAAACCATTTCTGCAAATGCTTAGGCCACTGTTAATATTAATAGCTAGAATGAGATGCCCAAAGAGGTCCTTACTAATCAGGGAACTCCTTTCATGTCTGAGGTTATGGCATTTTTGTGTTGAATGGTACAAATCAAATAGATGAGAGCTTCTCTAGACCACCCCCAGACTACTGACATAGAAGAACAGTTCAGTAAGACACTAATTGCCGTGTTGCTTGTGTTACGTAATGTCATTGACCAAGCGGAGAAAACCTGAGGCCATTTGCTGTCTTATCTTGTTTGCTATATGGAAGGATATGAAATGGGATAAAGTAATAGCCAGAGAGATTGAAACAAAGTTAAGAAAAGCCTCTAATTGGAAAACCCCAGGCCCAGATGCAGTACCTAACTTCTGGTTAAAAGTATTAACATCTTTGCATGAAGATTTAGCCATGAGTAAGAACTATTTATATGCGCACCAAGAACAGACACCAACCTGGCTAACAACAGATAAAACAATGCTGCTACTTAAGAATGAACCTGCAAGCTACCCTAAAAACTATAGACCAATAACTTGCCTTTATTTATTTATTTTACATTTGTTGACCGGGCTAGTCCAAATGGATATATGTCCATTTTCAGTAGAGGCCCAGGGAGATAAGCTCCGCTAAACAGATAATAGCAACATCAGGTACAATACAATTTTAAGACTAAAATGCAATTTTAAATAGCAGCTTAGTAATCATATAACTTACATATTTAAAAGAAAGAAAGCAAGTATTTATGAGGCAGAGACATGATTGATACAGTAGTATACTGACAACGTATAAACTATACATGGGAATTGATGCTGGCAGAGTTTATAGTCATTTAAAAGAAACTAGGAAAACATCAGTTTGGGACAAGAATGTAATATAAAGGGTTCAGGTGCCTAGGCAGCGAGACCTTTCCCTTGTGATACATTTGACTGGGGACAAATGGCTGAAATGACATTCAGCTGCAGAGAAATATGGCTGTTTGCAAATTCCCTGTGGGCAAAGAGAAGAATGTGTGCCATACCTACAACTTCAATAACCAAATGCACAGGGGGAAAACAATGTCCATGGTCCCCAAGGGAACATGAGACAGCAGGCAATATGTCAGGCATAAGCAGCAGGCTGGCCAGAGGACATGTCAGTGGCAGTAAAAATGCAGTGCAAAATGGGCAGTACCTTTATAATCAGTGTGTGTGGACCACTACCCTCTTCACAGTGTATAGGGAACATTACCTAAAATACATACTGGAGCATAACCATGACTACAGAACCAGGCAGGATTTCCTGCATGCGGTAGCACACTTCTACATGACTTAGTTACACAAGTATGTACTGTACACTAAGCACAACAATAATTACTTCTTCTGCCTCCATGCATTTAGTTATTAAAGCTGTGGGTATGGCAGTATGTGCTTCTCTTTGCCCACAGGGAATTTACAAACAGCCATATTTCTCTGCAGCTGAATGTCACTTCAGCCATGTGTCCCCAGCCAAAATGTACCACAGGGAAATGTCTCACTGCCTAGGCACCTGAACCCGATATAAAAGAACTTGAGCAAGAGGGAGTGTATAAATATTTGGGAATTAATGAAGAATCAACAATACAACATTAACAAATGCGAATAAAACTTAGTAAGGAATACTTTGGAAGACTTAAATTAATCCTGAAAACAGCGTTAACATATAGGAACAAAATCCAAGCTATAAACCAATTTGCTCTTCCTGTCCTAACTTACAGTTTGGAGGGATTGACTGACCCCAAAATGTGTTGGCTAGATTAGATAGGAAAACAAGAAGGATGCTTCATGCTCACCAAATGATTTATAAAAATCAGTGCATACTGAGATTATATATTCCCTGTTCCAAAGGAGGGATGGGGTCTCCTTAAAATTGATTATACGTATAGATTTGCAATCATGGGACTCCACACGTATCTGCTGACCTCACAAGACCCAAAAGTAGTGAAATTTTGAAACATGAGGAGAATAAATCTAAGATGACTTCTCTGATTTATCTGGCAGAAGCATATCGGCGTCAAACAGGAACAGAAATCAAATGACAAGTAGATAAAAATCAGGCAGCAACTGAATGTGCCAAAAAAAAACAAAAAAGAATATAAGGTGAAGGACCAGATGAGAAGGCAAGAAATGTGTAAAATGCATAAATATAGTTGCAAGTACAGAAAACTTCTGGAAGAACCTCTTGTTGATCAGGAACAAATGCAGGAATGGTTAAGGAGAGGTGAATTCAAACCAAGAGATGAAAGGTTAATATAGGTGGTCCAAGATAGTGGGCTACGTGCACTTTGGATTGTGCAAACATTATGGTTTTGAAGTGTCTGAAGGCACAGGAAACATGAACCACAAAACATCATAGAAAATGATGAAGTCTACATCACATGGGATCATCCATTACCAACAGTTCAAAAGATAGATGCTAGAAACCGGATATAGTGGTCCATGAAAAGAAGACAAAAGTAGCATTGATCATTGAAATTACCATGCCCAGTGACTACAGTGTCTTGTGTACAGAGAGACACAAAGTTATAAAATATCAGGATTTTCAGGCAGAAATTAGATCAGTGTGGAAGAAAGATACCCAGAAAGTTCCACTAGTAGGAGGAGCAATGCGGTGTTATAAAAAAAAGAATCTACAATTGGATTTAGATATGTTACCAATACATGCAACTCCATATGAATTGCAGAAGGAGTAATTACTGGACACATTGCAAATGCTGCAAAGAGCACTTTTGGCTGACATCAAAGGTTGAAACAATACTAATTTCATGAAATTTAATCGTACTTTGACTTAGGAATGGGGTCCATTCCCATCATGGTATTAGAAACCCAAAAGAATTGGAGAAATTAAAAAAGGTACCACAATCTTCTTTGGGATTTCCCCCTTTAAATTGTTATAAGAGTGTTAAAACAGGAGAATGCTGAATACAGAAAATAAAACATGGGAGGGAGGAAAAAAGGGATCCCCATAGTACTACAGAGGAACATATTGCCAAGATAGAGGAGATACTAGTAGCCTTAGTGCTACTACTAAAGGGCATGCTCAAAACTCAGAAGATTCTAGCCCATGCTTACAGCAGCTGTGCAAAGGTCTTAGGGATTTTTTCCCCTTGAGGCTGAGTGACAATAAGCTGTAGAAAACAAATTCTGCATCATTTAACAGGGGCCCTATGAAGTAATAGGAAGAGATGTCAAATGTACAAGTGCCATATTTAGAGTTTGAAGGAAAAGGGTCTGAATTCTGATATATTGGTTTCAGGTTGAGATAGTTAGATGGAGAAGATAAGTAGCTTATGGTCTGACAATCAGAGAAGGAGTTACTAAGGGAGCTGTGCATAATGATACTACATTTGTAAATACCAGGTCAAAAATTTTTTGTCCTCTAGCTGGGCAAGTAACAATCTGGTCCACTGAATTTTTATTTATTAGATGTAAAAACGTTTGAGTGTATCCTTTGTTGGTGGTGTAAGTACTGAAGTCATTCAATGGACATGGAGTTCCAGAATCATGGAAGATGTCCTGTAACAGGAGATAAATTGATAGTTGATTTTGTTTAGTGTAATTTGGAGTTCCATAAGTTTAGTTTGTGTGTCTTTGGAAATTTGTCCACAGGTGGTATGGTCTCTGACAACTATGTATATGCCACTACAGTTGCCATTGGGTCTAAAGATATGGCTGACTCCAAACCCAAGTGTGAAGGGAGTGCTTTCCGGGCATTTAAAACAGGTTTCAGTTATTTCACATATATTGATGCCTTCCAAATGAGTGAGTGCCTCAAGGTCATTCAGATTGTTGTTTAGACCTCTGCCAATGAGCAGAACCACTTTAAATTGATCCTATTTTGACTGGAACATTCACTAACGGAACTTTGCTTAAAAAAGACAATATGGGGGCAGCAAAGGTCTCAGCCAGCATGCAGATGGCTTTGAATGAGAGTACAGACAAGCTTTTACAAAGCAAGTAGGATTGTTAAGCATATCATTCAATTCTGATAAATATTGGATCCTTCTAGAATGACATACATTTTTAGCCAATTGTTGAAGCCAGGAATGGCATCATTCATGGAGAAGGGAGTATTTCACTGAGTGTTGGGATATTGCCAGCATCTGTAACATTTGTAGAGGGGTCAAACATGTCTTTCTGCATCTTTCTCAGTTTTTCTTATGCCCAAGCTATTTATTCACCTTTACACAACTACGATATTGTAGTTATATTTGTCTGGTGCAAGGGTACTAAGGGCTCTTGAGATGTCTGAGATCCTGGCACCTGAAAGACGACTAAATGTCATCCTGTATTTGTCCAGCATAGTGAGTAGAGAATCTGTGTGTGTCACTATGGAGTCACTAATCACTAAAACATTTTTGATTGTGGAATGGTCTGGAATTGAGGCCCTTTTTCTCACAGTCACTGTTTGTTAAAGGTGATATCTTATGTACTGTAATGTTTGAGTCTGATTTTTGCTGAGATTTAATCCTTACAGATCTGGAATGCTTAGGTAAGGATTTTTTTTTACAGCGCCAGCATATAATATTACATTATGTGTTAGGGTTGAGTGCATTGTGTGTGGTGTGTTAGTGTTCTTTGTGAGAGTTGGGCCTCTGTATTTCTTAAACATTTGTACCTCTCACAAAATGAGTTGTTTCTGCTTAGTAAGAGTTAATTTTCTATGAGCATTAGGCAGCAGCTGCTACACTGCTTTAGGATACATAATGCCATGAGGCTAGCAGCTGTGGACTAAGTTTCACTGCAATGTAGTGCCACTAAGGACATAGACAGGTTACATTTAAGGTGCTAGATGTGTGACTGGACTTTATGCAGTTACGAGCAGTTAGTTATACCTGTATATAGCCAGAGTCTAATTACTGATTAGATTTCGATAAGGCGGGTTATATAAGGTATAGTTAAAACTAAAAGTGCCTGCATCTATGGAGTGCATGCTGCAGACTTACTGTTCTAAGCATAGCTCCTCACAAATATAAATCAAACAGAGAAAGAGTCAATGAAAAGCAGCTAAAGCTCTATCCACTAGTTTTTATCTTCCCAGAACTGCAGCAGTCATGCCCACATCTACGACTAACCAATATGTGCTCTAGATGATTCAGATACTTGGCCAAAATTGGCTGCTTGCTGTAAGTTTGAATGAATAAATGCAACACTGATTAATCCACTTAACTGCACAGAAACCACTTGAGAAAGCACTGTAAACATCAAAGCACAGTCAATCAATTGCTATAACTTCAGATTCACAGAAAAATACGGTACAAATATAGAAAATGTCAGGAACCACTCAAGCTGGTTGACTTTAAATACAGTTGAGTAAATATAGATTAATGTTTACTGGATACAAAATGGAGTCAAAATGCCACTTTGTTGGGTTTAAACAAACTGAGTTCCAGGCAGTTATAGTCACCCCTGCCCTCCAATGTCATTCCATTCAAAACCATGGACTAGCACATCCTCATAACCTCTGTAGCCAGCCTGATTTAGATGGGTTTCTTAAGACAATGTCTCATAGTATCTGACAATCTTCTATTACTCAAACAGCATAACACAGTGTGTGAGAGATGTATGTATATAATGTCCTTGGAGGCAAAAATCTCACTTACAGTAAACTCATATGCCAAAATCGTCAGCAGTACACCATACACCAGACCTCACCAAGGCCATTACAATACACATAATCTGTCATGTGCTGAAGTTTTAAAGATTAATTTGCTTAAACCTCAAAGACCTACAAAATGTGATAGAGGCACAAAACACGCTCAGAATGTTAAGCCTGTCACCTCATATAGCATATGATGTCCCAAAGTCATGCATGCTGAGCCCATAAGTCAGGCATTTACACAACTAAACATTCTAGTTATAGGTGACTCCATTGTAAGGTACAGGGATGTACCTCTTACCAGGACTGAGCAAGGAAAAAGTGATGGTTAATCACTTGTCTGGTGCCAGGATCCATTAGATCACACATGCACTCAAGTCCTTGAATAACAAGTACCTGTATTACTCTGTCATAGTCCATGCTGGTGTCAATAACATGAGATGTACCTCCCTGGACTTTACGAAGTGAGACATGATGGAGCTGTCAGACTATGTGTCCCAGGCAGGTATGAGTCTAGCATTTAGTAGCAATCTACCTTCTCAAAGATGATGCTGTAATATCAACAAATAACTGACATCAATAATTGCCTTAGTTTTCAGTGTCATTTGAAAGGGATCCAATATTTATCAGCCTGGGAGGATATGACTGACAGACCATGCTGTTTCTCCAGAGAAGGGCTGCATCTATCCTCTCTAGGGTTTTGATTATAGACAAAGACACTGTCTAACACCATAGTGCCATTTATAGGCAATGTCAACCCGATAAACCTACCAAAAATAATGAAGCAAACCAAGGAAACTATGAAGGTGTTACTGATCAATCCTAGGAGCCTAAACAAGTAATCCCACTCCCTGCAAGATAGACCTGAAACCACCTTGTCTCTAGCTGTCTCACAAGATCAAGTCCTAAAACTGCTATCAAAAGTGAAAATACTATATTGATGGGTCCTGACAATATTCCTGGATGCATCTTATATAGTATAAAGTATGCTTTAGCCACAGCCTTAACAACACTGTCCAATCTCAGCCTCCATACAGGTTTTCTACCAAGTGAATGGAGAACAGATAAAATGGCGAGGTATAACCAATCCACAGGAAAATCCCCAGGAATAGATGGTATTCCTATGGAAGTTTGGAAGCTAGGAAGGAAAAAATGATAAAGATCTGGAAGGTTTTGTTTAACAGTATTTTAAGAGGAGCACCAATATCTTGGAAGAAAGTAGTGGAGGCTGTAATACTTAAGACTCATCAGATTCAGCTTCATACAGGCCCATTTCAATCCTGATTGTAAAGTGTTTATATCTATAATGGCTAAAAGAATAGCAAATGTGATGCCAAAATTGACAGATAGATCAGTGTGGAGCGGAGGCAAACATTTGACAGCATTAACAGAACACTGATGATCCAGAAAGAAGCAGAATGTAAGAAAGTACCACTGCTGTTGGTAGGTCTTGATGCAGAGAAACATTTGACAGAGTAAGCTGGACTTTATGAGCAGAGCAATGGAAGCATTTTCATTCCCTGATGAAATTATAATGTTGATTAGGAGGATATATGAGGGAACAGAGGCGAAAATTAAAATTGGGTGGGTTCCTCTCTGATAATTTTTGTTTGAGCAGAGGAACCAGGTAAGATTACTCTCTTTCCCCTTTGTTATTTGAATTATATTTAGAACCATTAGTAAAGAACATAAGGGACTAAGAAATTCAAGGATATAATTGGCATGGTAGTCAAGAAAATCTGGCTCTATTTGCAGATGATTTATTTTATACCAGATAAAAATCGAAAAGGATATTTCAGTGTTCTGGAACATTTTCAGACAGTTCCAGATCTTTTCGGGATACAAAATGAATGAAGCCAAAACAAAGGCAATAAGCTGTAAATTATGTACCCACATATGAATTGGTTCAGCAATATCCATATTTATGCGGGCACAATAAAAGTAAATACTTAGGAGTATGAATTAAAAAAAGATTCTGGTGTGGCAGCTAAGGATATGTGGGAAGAGATTAAACAAAAGATAAAAAATGAGAAATTGGAGGCTCTGTTTTATGGATATGGATAGCAAGATACAAGCAGTTACAATGTTTTTACTCCCTTTAGTTTTATACACAGGTCAGGCATATTTTATTAACCAGAAAAGAAGTTGTGGATAGCAATTAATAAAGTGCTGAAGGATTTTATTTGGGAGGGGAAGACAGCAGGAGTCAAGTGGGATAAGCTGATTCTTCCAATAGAACAAGTCGGTCTGGGATTACCCAGTTTGAAGGGGTTATTTCAGAGTTACACAGTTAAGGTTCCTGTACATAGCACAAGCAGAAACCTATAATTCAAAGTGGAAAGGGATGATTATTAAACAGGGGGGAAGCTCAAGAAGCAAGGATATACTGGGATTTTGGATGCAGATCCTTAAGGAGAATATCAATAACCATACAGAATATTATATTCAGAAAGTATTCTAAGAACTAGGCCAACACAGGAACGGAGAAAGGAGATTCTGCCAGTAGAGATGACTGCAATTAGGGCTTCAGACAATAGGCAAGAAGGAGCAGGAATTTATTGGAGAAAACTAGTAAAAGAACCAAGGTATTGGGAGCAAATAACTAGAAAGGGAAAGGTAATAGAATGGGAAGATGCCAAGAATTTATTTGGACTGCAGGTTAGAGATTGTCTTCTCTATCAAGGACTGATATTAGAATATAGGACAAGAGAAAGAAATAGGGGATCCTAAGTGAAAGACCGGCACTGGTAGAGTTTTTTGTTGAATCTAGAGCAGAAGCTGCTGTTAGAAAAGAAATAATTAGTACAATATATAAAATATTGCATAATAACTATAAAAATCAGTCAGAGGAGGTTAAAAAGGATTAGGAAAAGAGAATGGATAAGCAATTTGCAAAGAAACAATGGGGAATATATGTATGTCTCCCAAATATGGAACAAAGTCTAGAATATTTAGGATCTTTGCTTTGAAGTGCTTAGATAGGTATTTTTATACCCCAAGCAGACTCCAAAGAAATTTTCCTCAGATAGTTATCAAATGTTGGTGGTAGGATGGGGAAGAAAGAAAATTGTAAATGTATTTTCTGGAATTGTAATGAGTTGGCAGACTTTAAAAACTCCCTGCAGACTACTGTATCAGAAATACTGGGTGAGCAAATTGGTATGACTAAGGAAATTATACAGAATCGGAATTGCCTAGACATAGTATGGCCTTGCTGAGTCTACTTATGGTAGCTGCCAAAAAGCATTTACTAGGAAATGGAAATTAAAGTCTACAGCAACAGAGATAAAACAACGGGAAATGGGATCTTTAGAAAAGGGTAGGAGCTAATTACATAGAAAAAAAATGGAAATTGTGGGAACAATATATGCAGACGAGGAATGAGGTTTAAAAGAAAGCAAGATTTGAATGAGCTATGTAATGTTTGACTGACAGCAACTGGATAGATTCTAAGTGATGCATAATGTTTGCAACTAAAATTATGTCAATATGTTTTGTTTTCATTTATAAAATGTATGATTGCCTATATTATACATGATTATTTAAATAAGATGTTTCTTGTTTAATGAAAAAAAAAAGAAAAATAGTGAATGAAGAACAGCAACAGTCATTCCCCTGCATAAGGGAGGACTTTCCACAGACCCAGGCAATCACAGACCCATAAGTATGACCAGCCTCATATGCAAAGCAATTGGAAGACTTATCATGGAACTAATCAGTAAGGACATAGGAAACCCTCAAACACAGAGAAAATACACTGGAACCCTCAGTTTGGATTTTTCAAAGACAGGTCATGCTTACTCAACCTGGTGAACTCTTTGAAATGGTCAACAAAATAATGGATGAAGGCATAGTGGAAAACCTAAATGAACTGTGAATAAACCCCTGCATCACCTGTTAGATTGTCAACTGGCTCAAAGATGGGATGCAGGAGATCAAAATAGGAGATGCTACCTCCACAAAGAGATCAGTCAGTAGTGGAATCCCCCAGGGTTCAGTGCTGGGACCTCTCTTATATGCTATATGCTTCTCTGAAGTAAAAGCCAATGCCAAATAGCTCTGGCTGACTATGTTTGTAGATGACTGCAAACTAGGAGCAGTCATTAAATCTTCAAATTACTTAGCCATCCTGCAGGAAGTTTTGTCCCAAATAAACAACAGGTGCCAGAATCGTGGACTGAAACTAAATACCAAAAAAATGCATTATTGTTTTCTTTTGGGAAGTCATCTACCATGGGAACTACCATATTGACAATATACCCCTAAGAGTTGACCCAGTTGTTCAGGTTTTGGGAACTTATGTGGACATTGATCTAACTTTCAACCAGCATGTATCCACTGTCATAAGAAAGTCCTTCTATTTTGTGCAGTTTATAAACAGATGGATTGTGTCTAATTCTAGAGATGTCCTCCTTTACTCAGCTTTCATTAGGCCAGTCATTGAGCATAATGCCCCCTTTTTCGTGTATCTGTTCAGACACATTCAGCAACATGAAAACCCACAGAAATACCTTACTAAAAGGATACAAGGACTAAACAACATGTCTTACATGGACTGCCTCAAAGCCCTGTCACTATACTGATGGATCTACTGCATATCAGCAAGTAAAATGGCAAAATAAATACTCGGTCCAGGAATCTAAACCTCTTCTGCAACATCAACAGAATGGTTTGCTGGGGCAACTATATCTCACAGAAAATACCACTGCTTTGCAACAGATTCACTATCCATATAAAACAAAGCTGATTCCTGTCCATATTCAAGCACATCTTGGATCTATGCATGGTAATAGAAAAGTTACCTCAGGACTTCCCTGTACTACTTAATGGTCAGAAGGAGCTTCTAAATGCTTTCTCATATACATGTCCCCTCATACTGTCTATGATATGATCTCAGTTATTCTTAATATGAGTTGTTGTTGTTTGTCTTTCAGCTTTTTCTGGTTAGGAGTCGCCACAGCGGAACTCCGGTCCGCTAATGACTGGCAGTTGGTTTTTATGGTGTAGAGTTGCCAGCCTGATATAATTATCGACCATGGGATGTATGAGGCCAATCTAACATCAAATGAGATGGGTTGGTTCAAAGGGGCATTGGCTAGGCTTAAAATGACCCACAAGGGCAGCTACCCTAGTACTTGCCTATCATTCTATGAAAATAAGGTACAGATGACCATCCTGAACAAAGTTGCTGCTGTTACTTGGCATCCAACTATCACAATTTGAGACATTCTGAATTTTGTTTGAAAGCATTATTAAGAATGATGAGTGAATTTCTCAGCTGTAATATGGCTATAATAAAGTTTAAAGAATTAACTTGCAAAACACCACTGGAAGATGAACATATTTACGATTGATACTGTGATGATATGAGGTATTGCCAACTATGCCAGGGAAGTAGGGCAGTGGAAGTATAACATATGCCAGCATAACCAGCTGGAGTTTGGAAAAGAATTATATGTTATTTGTATATCAAACTGATTTGTACAGGTGTTTGTGTTGAAAATGTATTTATAATGCTGCTTGTGTTAAAAATGTACCAACAGTGAGTCCTACTGGACAAAAAAGAAATGCACCAGTATATCAGACTGTATTGTAACTATTGAAATGAATATATTGTAACAGAGGATACTGGAAGACAAGAAGTTAATCTCAGTCCAGCTAACTTTGAAAAATAGTCTGAAATTAAATTATGTGGTTTGGACTATATAAAAATTGTATCTTACAGTTCTGACTGCAGCCAGAGACAAAAATATTTGTGAAAAAGAGTGGAAGTTTTGAAATGGTTTTATAGTTTCCATTTCCAGATGCTATAACACATCTCAGCAAAGTTCTATCTGTGTGTATGGTAACAGATATGTGCTAAATTCTGGTTCATTTTCTAGCAAAGGGGGTAGAGTGGGAAACAAAGTCAGATGACCAGAGGTATGTGATGACATTCTGTAATCCAGCACTGAAATTATGTTTTAATACTAGATGAGACATAAGTCTCAGGGCAGTCTGTTTTTGGAACTGACAAGACAACTCATCGACTTCATCCTGCCTTGCTTTATTAAGTAAGTAGGAAATAGTAATTCTTTAGATCAGTCATAAAAATATAGTGAGATTAGTTAAGTACTGTTTTTCTGTATCTTTGTGAATCTTTCCATCTGTGTTATTTCTAATATTTCCTGTGATTGAAACTCTGGTGTTTATTGCAAATAGATATTTAATATTTTCATGTTATTTTTTATTTATTATTAAATATATTTAAACTTTTCATTGTGGTTGGTCTTTTAGAGAATATTTAATCTTTGAGAGTACTGATATTTATTTGGTTACACTGTGGCTGCTCTTGGAAGCCTTGCTGCATTGGTCAAACACTACCATTTGTATTAGTATTAATTTTACTCAGTATAATTGGGTACCCCTGTAAGAGCCTTAGATTAACTGGCTGGTAGCAGTATACATACCGTATAGTCTAGTCAAAGGTAGAAGAGCTAGTAAATCTGTTCCAGCCTTTCCCAGGTGTGTATGTGTGTGTGTGTGTGTGTGTGTGTGTGTGTGTGTGTGTGTGTGTGTGTGTGTGTGTGTGTGAAAATCAAACCTCATAGAGTGTGTGTGTCAGCTACTTAGAGCAGGGACACAGAACACTAGTTTCACAGAGAGGGTGGCAGAGGATTTGGCTTGGAACACTGAACTGAGGACTCAACTCTACAGCTGTGCCAGTGGAGAGTCTTACTGGGGGCCTGGAGAGAGAGGGAAACCCAACCCCTGGAATGAGTGTGTTCCCTGTGTGCTCTTAAGGGAAATTGTGCATGGTGTGGAGAGCTGCATCTGGAAATACTGTGTGTATCTATTTTTATTCCAAGTGAACGTCCCTCATTGGTGTTAGTGGTGAGGATTCAGGCTCCTTGATTACTGGCCCACAGCAGGGATGTCACATATTGGTGAGCAATGGTGGGATATTAATTGAACTTCTGTAGCCTGTAGGCAGTAGTCAGTGAAGGTGTGTGTACTCTCAGCAGCCAGAAGGTAAATATACAGAGTTTCATTTTCATAACAGTTTTATTTATTTTTTTGTTAGTTTAGTTTAGTCAGGGAAAACAGGTAAAGATGTCAGCAGAGGATTATGGCAAGTTGACAAAGAACCAGTTAGCCAAGGTGTGTGAAGCCAAAGGACTGGTGCATGCCAACTTAACTAAAGAGGAAATTATTTTAGCCTTAGTCACAGCTACAACACAGACCAGCAACCAGGAGGATAACCAGTCTGGTGATGGGGATTTGCAGCCCTCAGAAACAGGACAGTTCACCTTTCCCTCAGAGAACTTAAAAATCCATCTGGAGTTAAAGAGACTTCAACTGGAGGCCAAACATTTGGAATTAGAATCGGCAGAGAGACTGCGGTGTTTGGAGGTCAAAGAAAATGAGAGACTGTGATGGTTGGAGGCTGACGAAAATGAAAAACAGCGTCAACATGAGAGGGAGATGCTGACTGTTCACCAGGGTCATGGAGGTAATGGGGAAGGGAATAACTGAACCCCAGAAGCAATAAAGGTTAGTACATTTCTTCCAGAGTTTACAAAGGGTGATAATTTTGATAGTTTTATTCATATATTTGAAAGAGTATGTAAACAGCATAATGTTGACCGAGGGTTATAGGTATGGTTCCTGACCTGCTTACTCCATGGTAAAGCTGTAACTGCTGTTTCTAAGTTGTCTGATACTGATTGTTTAAACTATGGTAAAATAAAACAATGTTTACTGAAGTGTTTTAAGTTAACATCTGAAGCTTACAGAAAAATTTTTGTGAGCATAGACCCAAGGCAGATGAAAGTGTATGTGATTATGTTGCTGAGTTAAGCACTTATATTTGTAGGTGGGTGACTGGGTGTCAACTCACTACTTTTGAAAGGCTGGCAGATCTTTTGGTGAGGGAACAAGCTCTTAGCACTTTGCCTGAGGACATGAGAATCTGGTTGGTAGACTGGCAGTGTAACTCTGCAGAAGAGCTGAGGAGAAAAGAGGATTTCTACTTAGCAAGCAGGGCATCACTACACAAGAAGGGGATACCCAGTGCTGCACATGGATATAAGGGAACCCAAGGTGAGCAGCCTAAACTACCCCAACAGATTCCACCAGTAACAGGGGAAGCCACTAGTTCTGGTACATGGCAAGGATCAAGGTTTAGATGTTTTAAATATAACCAGGGGAGCCATGTAGCATACAGTAGTTCACTGAAGCAAGGTGGTGAACAAAAGGTGGGGGAACCAGCAAGAGGGAATAACAGTATGCCAGTGGTAAGTTTTCTGGAGATAACAGGGGTACCAGACTATCACTGGAGTTTATATCCTATCTTAGTGGACAGAAGGCAGGCCACTGCTAAGAGAGACATGGCCTTTGGCATAACCACTGTGAAGCTTGTGAAGCCTGTAGTGGTTAAAGAGAAATAGTACTTTCTTGGGCAGTCCACTCCAGTCAGAGCTTTAGGAGGGACCTCATTCCAAATGCCTTTGGCCAGGGTTCACCTTGACTGGGATGATGAAAAAGGAAGTAAGCAAGTAGGTGTGTTTGAGGATATCCCTGCAGATGTCTTGATAGGGAATGATTTTGATAATGCAGTTACTTGTGTTCATGCAGTTACAAGCAGTCAGGCTTGGAGACAAGCATGTGGGGCTGGTAGCCTGAGGGAGACCCAGACAGACCCCACACATGAAGTCAGGGCTGGTGAGGTGGCTATTTCAGGCAGGGAGCTATCCTGTAACAGTGAGCCTGAAGGTGAGCCACAGCTGCTGGTAGATACTGATGTTCCCTTGGACAGAGTGATTGTAAGGGCAGAGGTGAGTGGTAGTACCCAGGCTGACAGTGAGGCACTGCTGTCAGAAGATACCAAACTTCCTGTGGAAGGGTCATAAAAGCAGAGTTGAAACAGGTTCAGCTGTCAGACCCTACACTAAGAGGCTTGAGGGAGGTAGCTAGAGAAGCATCTGATCCTCAAGGGAAAGGGGAGTCTGTATAATGAAACAAAGGGTTACTGTACAGAGAGTGGACCCCTGAGGGAGGGCTAGAGGGAGAGGTAATATGGCAGTTGGTAGTGCCTAGAGCCTCCCATCTGGCACTTCTAGCCATAGCCCATGACATTCCTTTTGCAGGTCATATGGGCATAAAGTGTACCAAGAGACATATTATGCAGAGTTTTTATTGGCCTGGGATTGCAAGGGATGTATCAGGGTACTGCAGGACCTGTGAGTAGTGCCAAAAAAGTAGTCAAGGCAGGAGACAAGATCAAAGCTCCTTTGATGCTTTTGTCTGTGATTGAGGAGCCATTTCAGAGCATAACTATGGATACTGTGGAGCCTCTGAGTACCCCAAGTGTTCTACAGGGAAGACGTATATCCTGGTGGTAGTAAATTCTGCTACAAGATACCCTGAGGTGGTGGCTTTGTCCTCCATTGAGGCAGAGAAGGTGGCACATGCTTTGTTAGAGATTTTCAGCAGGGTAGGTTTCCCAAGAGAAATACTGACTGACAGAGGTTCCAATTTTATCTCAGACCTGCTGGCTTGTCTGTGAGAGTGCAGTGGGGTGAAGCACCCAAGGACCACCCTCTACCACCCCTAGACTAATGGTCTTATGGAGAGGTTAAACTCTATACTAAAGACCATGCTATGAGGACATGCAGACCAGTTTAAGAGAGAGTGTGACAAATATTTGCCCCATCTGCTGTTGGCATACAGAGAGGTACCCCGGGTTTTTCACCTTTTTCGTTGCTGTATAGGCATAGGGTGAGAGGACCTTTAGATTTGATTTGTGATGAGTGGGTGGGTGAGTGTTAATCCCACAAGGGGTCTGTTGTGGCATATGTCATAAACCTCAGGACAAGGCTTAGGAAGCTCATGGGCTTGGCCCAGGAGAACCTGGCAGGAGCCCAACAGAAAAAAAGGTCTGGTATGAAAGGAATGCATGAGCCTGAGAGTATGCTGTGGGACAGCAGGTAATGGTTCTCATTCCTTTCAGACACAATAAGCTGCAGGCAGCTTGGGGTGGACACTTTGAAGTGGTAAGAAAGGTCAGTGATGTTAACTACATGGTAAACCTACTAGGCAGGAGGGCAGGGGCACAAATTGTGCCATGTTACTTGATGAAGCCTTACCATGATAGGGAGCTTCTCATGCTGAGTACTTACAGCAGGTGGCAGGAGGAGTCTGAGAGGGGATCTATGGCTACATCAAGCCAGCCAGCAAAATGCCAAGTTACTAAAGTGGAGCCTAGGGTTGCAGGGATATGACATAACAGTGCAGCAATGCCAGTGCAGATGGGTTTTCAGGAAAGGGTATGGGTTAATGTATTCCTAGACAGGCTTATTCCTCTCAAGCAACATTTCTCCAGGGTCACTTGAGAAAGAAGTTTGAGTCTTCAAAGGGGGGAGATGTGATGATGTGAGGTATTGCAGCTATGCCTGGAGAAGTAGGGCAGTGGATGTGTAACATATACCAGCATAGCTAGCGAGAGTTTTGTAAGGAATTTTTTGTTGTTTGTATATCAAACTGATTTGTACAGGTGCTTGTGTTGAAAATGTATTTGCAAAGCAGCTTTTGTTAAAAATGTACCAACAGTGAGTCCTACTGGACAGGAAAGAAATACACCTGTATGTCAGACTGTATTGTGACTGTTAAAATGAATATACTGTAACAGAGGATACTGGAAGAGAAATTAATCTCAGTCCTGCTAACTTTGAAAAATAGTCTGAAATTAAATTACCTGGTTTATGCCATAAAGATTGTATCTTACAGTTCTGATTGTGACCAGAGGCAAAATGTGTGTGAAAACTGACTAGAAATCCTGTTGTATTCTCCTTAGGGGCAAACCAATTTCTACCCTGGAAGGGTGGAAGTTTTGAAATGGTTTTATAGCTTCCATATGCTATAACACATCTCAGCAAAGCTCTGTCTGTGTGTATGGTAACACATATATGCAGAATTCTGGTTCGGTTTCTAGCAAAGAGGGTAGGGTAAGAAACAGAGTCAGATGACCAGATGTATGTGATGTCATTCTGTAATCCAGCACTGAAATGATGTTTTAATACTAGATGAGACAGAAGTCTCAGGGCAGTCTGTTTTTGGAACTGACAAGACCACTCAACCACTTTATCTTGCCTTGCTTTATTAAGTAAGTAGGAAACAGTAATTCTATAGATCAGTCTGGAAAATATAGTGAGATTAGTTAAGTACTGTTTTTCTGTATCTGTGTGAATCTATCCATCTGTGTTATTTTTAATATTTTTTTGTGATTGAAACTGGTGTTTATTGTAAATAGATATTTAGTATTTTTTATGTTCTTTTTTATGTATTATTAAATATATTTAAACTTTTCATTGTAGTTGTTTTTTAGATAATAATTTAACCTTTGAGAGTATTGCTAATTATTTGGTGACACTGTGGACATTCCTGGAAGCCTTGCTGCAGTGGTCAAATACTACCATTTGTATTAGTATTCATTTTACTCAGTATAATTGGGTACCCTTTAAGAGCCTTAAAGTAGCTTGCTGGTAGCAGTATAACTACCTTATAGTCTGGGCAAAGGTAGCAGAGCTAGTAAATCTGTGCCAACCTTTTCCAAGTGTGTGTATGAAAATTAAATCTCAAGCGAGTGTGTGTGTCAGTTACTTGGAGCAGGAACAGAGAGCACTGGTTTTACAGAGAGGGTGGTAAAAGACTTGGCTTGGATCACTCGGCTGAGGACTCAGCTCTACAGCTGTGCTGAGAGAGAGAGAGGCAGAGAGAGAGAGAGAGAGAGAATAATACAGTGGTAGCCACCTTAGTGTGTGGTCATACCAATCAGTTTAATTGTGACATAACCTCTAACACCCAACTCAAATGTGTTTGGTAGGTATGCTGAAATACAGATCGATGAGGCTACAAAAATGGGGAAATTGTGGGTGCCATTTTCTCTGTGCTACTAACTGGAGAGATTAAAACAATATTTCAAAAAAATAAGAAGTCCTGATATTACCAGTTGCAACAAAAAATGCAATTTTATTTAAATTTAAGCATGATTTTAAAACTGAAATGTACCCATCCTAGTAAAAAAATCATATTCACAAAATAACTAACTAAAGAAAGTGTCCACAGATGTTGTCAGCATATAGCATACTTCTCAACTCTTCAGATTTTTGCAGAATGTCCAGATTTTTTTTTGCCTCCTATTTTGGTCTGTTCTTCATAAAATTTGTGGTTTTCTGGCAAATTATTGAGGACTGACATCACTATATAATAACAGACATTTCAGTTTCAGACTTCAAATCCTTTAGAAAATGCATGTTAATGCAAAACCTGTTTTCTATCAATTTAGTAAGTTTGTGAGACTGATATTTAAACCTGTTCCTGATTTTGAGCCTTTATCCCTCCATTATTTTTTGCTCTTCCCATATTTCTTGTGCTAGGATGTTAAGAGGTATGCTATACAAACATGATAACATAAATGGATAGACATGTGTAATGCAGCTCTAATCAGTCCCTGGATACTCCTATCAGCTAGCACAGAAGTAAAACAATGCTTAATCATAGACTTTAATTATTAAAAAGGCAAAGCATTTCTTTTTTTTTTAAACAATACAGTTTTGCCACTTGTTTTATGAAAATGGATGTCCCTTCCATAGTGGTTGATATGATAGTTAACTATTAATTAGATGCAGTCTACTACATCAGTTTATTGAAAGCTAATAAAGAAAAGTTGTACTTGAAAGTCAGAAATACTTCTTGATTCTTGTTTATTTAGTAGAAATATAAATTGCATCCCTAAGAAACTACAAATCACCTCATGTGCTGTTGGCATGCTGCATTCCTGAAGAAGCCTAAAGTAGTGGATCCAAAAATTACAACAATTTAACACTGACTTCAGCCAACAGATGTACTATGAAAATACCTTTATGTGCACAATCATTCTTATACACAGTGCATCACTAATTTTTGGAGAGACTCTGATCAGTAAGAACAGACAAAAAGCAAATAAAGCTGCAGCATACAATGACATTATTTAAAACAGGTGATATATTTGTTTTTTAAATAATGCTGTTGTATAATAACAATGTATTGTGATGGCATTCTCACTGGTAATTCCTAGGATACCCATGGTGGGGTGCAGGGGGTATTTTGTTATCATTAAAGCTTCACCCTTATAATCAAAGCTCTCCACCATAGTGGATGAAGTATATGAATTACTCACTGCATGCCATATATATTCTTTAAATATTTTGATACTCCATAGCAAACATATGGCATTCTTATATGAAAAATTAAGCATGAAATTACAATTATGTTTTGGAGTTTTGAAAACTGTACTATTGTAAAACATAGTTTCTTTGGAGTAACAGTTTGTGAGATATTAGTATTATTTTGAGGTATGGCTTACAATGGTTTTATTAGGAACCTTTCAGGACTCAGAATGTAGTCCTGTCAATGTTTTCAGGCATTTAGGAATTAGTCAGTACTACTTAGGACACAAAGAGTTAAATGTCCTTCTTTTCCATTTAACAATTTTATTAGGTGCATGTGATTTTGAGTTATAGAAAGGGTTATTTTCCACATTTCAATAAGCCCGAAAAACAGAATTATGCAGGAGTTCTTCCAGATCCAAAGTTTTCTTGTACTGACTATATGCTAGAAAATGAAAGGCAGAAGAACTAACTACATACTGAAACACTATTTGTTTAAAATTATATTATTAAATTAGATGCTGAGGCTTTAAAGCACATCTGTGAAATCTTTTAAGAAAGTACTAAGTAGATGTTTTGGGATGATTCAGTAAATTAGAGTAACATATTTTACAGTACTGTGTTTTGCTTTTAGCTTTAAGAGCCAAAAGCATGTGGTACTGCGCTTCACTTCCTGACAGTGTCTTATTCTAGAAAGATTTGACTCATGCTATTTAAGAATCCCTGAATGACTACAATGTAAAAATCCAGGTCCAGAATAAAGCAGGACAATGATAATTAAATATAATATTTTTTGTGATGCTTTCCTGACTGTGATTTTTTTCTTGAACTTGGGATATAGCCTTTATATATGTCCCAGATATGCCCTTACAGTAGATGCAACCAAAGCTTTTTATAGAGTAAACTTACACTTTCTCTTTAATATACTGCCTTTATATGGTTTTCCTCAAGAATTCATTAAAATGATCCAGGTTCTGTATCAGAAAGCTTCTACCACTATACAGGTAAACAAACTTATAACTAACCCTATACTCTTATCCAATGGTATAAGACAAGGATGTCCTCTTTCGCCATACCTATTTAATATTTATCTAGAACCCCTCCTTCTGTTTATTTCACAAAAAACCTTTCATCATATTCCCAGAATCCACAATACAAATCTTATATACTCGGCCTTTGCCGATGACTTAAATATATACTTCCAACTCCCCGCTACTGACCTCCCAAAAATACTTAAAGCTATTGATGAGTTCTTGGTAGTTTCAAACTATAACTTAAATTTAAATAAGTCACACATGTTTCCCCTCAATCCTATAGGTCATAAAGAATTGTACTTTCCCATGAGTGAGATCAAAATAAACTATCAGATAAAATATCTAGGAATACTATTTACTTTGGACTTCAAAGATATTATAAACAATAACCTACTAAGTACATGGACTAGTATTCAAAACGATATTGATAGATGGAAGAACATCAATATGTCTCCACTGTTAAAAGCTAGTGTTGTCAAGATGAATTTTCTACCAAGAATACTCTTTCAGTTAAATGCTACTTTTTCAAATATTCCCCAAAACTTCTTCCTTGCCATGGAAAAAGCTATATCAAGATTCTTATGGTATCCCAAATCTACCAGAATTAAATATGGAAAACTTGTACTCGCCAAAAATAAGGGGGGATTGGGGTTACCTGATTTTAAGCTTTACTATAGTATAATTACTGTCTACAGACTAATACAAATAATAAACTATGACTCATATATAAATACTTGGACACCCCAGTGGACCAAAATCTGGTATAAACAGTTGAAATCCCTTGGTTATAATATCAAATCCCTACCATTCTTGAATTTAAACCAGGCTAATATACACGAAGAATCTACACCCACTAATTAAAAACATGATTCGTACAACACAGAAACTATTTAAATCATTGCAATTAGCTGATGCTTTTGCCCTTATACAACCGTTACCCACCTAAATCCTAATCTATTAATAAATAATAAACTCGTAAATCTAACAAACTACCCCCTGATAAAAGACTACACAATATGGGATATATACCAATGGAAAGGCTCACTGGGCAAAAGAGACTTGAACTCAAACTTTCTAAGAAATATAGTATTATCCTTAACTAACCTCACCATCTTATAAATGCTAAATTCTCACAAATACACACTGACTTAGAGAACATAAATTTAGTTAAATTAATACTTGAAAATCTTGAGTTTAAAGGGAAAAGAATTTCTACGACTTATAAAATTGTAATGAGTGCAAAACATCAGAATTCTTTATTATTTTCAAACTATTGGCAAACGAAAAATCAATCACTGACTGAAGAAAATAAGAAACTAACCATTGAAAATACAATCAAATTTATTCCTTTCAAGAAGCTGTCATATACACAAATTATGGTAAAAATCTATATTATACCTTATCTAAATTAAATAAATTCAATCCTAACTTTTTGCCTATATGTCCCCATTGTCCGGATCAAACAGCTGATATTTTACATGTCATGTTGAACTGTACTAAGATACACAACTTATGGTGTTCCTTGAGAGTAAGATTAGAGAAGATGGGATATGAAAAATCAACCCTTACATGGGTGACAGCTATATTGCACATTAAAATCAATCAACTTCCAAAAATATTAAAACATGTCTTTATTACGGTGTGCCCTTATTAAATTCTTTATTACAAATAATTGGAATGTCATGTCACCAATTACATGGGAACATTTTAGCAATCTTGCTATCAAATATATCTCATCTCACAAATTAGTTTATTCAAAAACAAAAAACAAACGCTATTACCAAAATTACTGGGGTTGCTTACTAGATATAATTCTTGACAAATAAAGTTTGTCCACAAATTGACATGGAAAGCTAACCTTTTAATAAGAAATGTAGTATAACCAGTTTTCTTGCATCTTCCCCCTTCTCTTACTATAGGTGTATCTGATATTTTCCCTAACCATACAATAAATGGTTGAATTTCTATCTTTACTTTCTATATAGACTATCCCCATTCTACTATCCCTTATGAGACCAAATGAACATAAGAATTCTCATACTCTACTTGACGATGTAGTGACTTCTAGTGTATATATTGTGTGTGTGTGTGTGTATATATATATATATATATATATATATATATATATATATATATATATAATTTTCTTGAAACGAGATTGTTGTCTGTTTTCTTTAGATATGTATTTGTATTGTTTATTTGTGTTTTTGAGTTACTGTATTGTTGTTATTATTTGGAAAAAAAAAGAGGTTATATAGGAAGGAAGGAAATCTCTTGCACATTAGTTCACTGAGTTGGTATACATAATTTCATTAAATTGGGTAGTGTTATAAACAATAATTCATTTTCTTTACTTTAAAAGTTAAAATTAAAATTTAATATTCATTGTTGCCAGGACAAATCATGTGGTAATAGCAATCTCAGAATATGAATTATAGAAATATGAAAAGATTTTCCTGTTATGAATGTCCCAGATGCCTTTAAGGTTTCAAGAAGAAAACTTGAGTATTGTCCAAAAAATGCAGAACTATAATAAACATTGTTAAACTGAGTCACAGTAAGAATATACAATTTATAACAGCCATATAAGGAAAACAATTTGTTTTTACCCAGCAATTATAAATGTCCATCATGTGTAACTTAGATGTGGAGCTTTTCTCCTCGGGCCTCCACTGAAAATGGGTTTTACCCAGTCAGACTTTTCCTGGTCAACAAAAACAAAAACAAACAAAAAATAATAAATAAGTAAAACTTTGCAGTATAATGTCACCCTGCTGGACTGACAAAGAATAACCTCAAACCCACTATAGTAATATTGAACTTTCTGTTGAACTAGGCAAATGTCAAATTTAATGTCCTTACTGATGACAAATCTGTGACCTATTCATTTATACATTTAATAAACAACACAAAAAGTAATTCTGAAGCATATCTGTATCAATCGACAAGATTAAACATGGGGTCTACAGCACTAGTCTCTCATAGCAGTTGCATAACTGAACTGAGGGGCACCGTTATTTTGAATGGAGTAAACTCTAATGCTTTATGTTGTGCTAAGTGAAGGATTTGGATCAGAGTTTTTATATACTGTTTTTACTACAAGAATAATTAATGTTAGTATTTGATTTTTTAGAATTCTTGTTGTATAGTATACACTTTTGTAAATATAGCTGTTTTTATATTTTTTTTAATAATTTTTTGTTGTTTTAGTCATGTACTCTTTTAAAGTTTTAATTGTATACATTGTTTTTATGTTAAAACTTTTAATAAAAATAATTAAAAAAAAATTATTTTCTTTGAGGCGCCCTATCATTGATACATTGTGTTTTTACAAGATTAGACAGTACAGGAAGCACGGCTTAATACTGCTACAGAGAAATCCACCTGGAAAATCAATTAGAAAAGGCTGAGGTTTGCTATTATCTGTCTGCTTAGCATACTGAGTTTCTGTTGGCATCTTAAAATTACCTTCAGTTTTCAGTGCACCCTACTGATAAGAAAATATGAAAATGCAAAGATTAGTAGATGTAAGAAGGTCCAAAGATCTCAGTGAAAATGTCTGCATTGTTCACAGGTTCATAGGTTGGTACTATGCTATCGACCCTAGGAACTATACAAGCCTAGCCATAACAATTCCCTGGATATTTCTTCCCACAATATTTACTTCCCTGGACCCCTGTCTAGCAGGGCGACTGACATGATCCCCGGGGTGAATTTCCTATCTCTCATTCAATCGTCAAAGTTCCTTTTGAAGAGGGCCAAGGAGGCGCTCTGCTTGACATGTATGGGCAGTCTATTCCAGAGTATGGGGAGTCTCTGGGTCAGGAACCTACCCCTACAGCATGTTTTGTTCATTGTGATGACAAGGTTTAGATCCCTGGAGTGTGTGGCTCTCAGGGATTGCGATTTCTTTAAGTGGAGCATGTCCAACAGCTCAGGGTTTGACATGGCCATGTATGTTAAGCAGAGATCGCCTCTGAGTAGACGATATGCCACAGAGTATAGCTGGAGTTATTTTTTTAGATGGTTAGCATAGGGCATCTGCTTTAGGCCTGTGATTCTTTTAGTGAGGTATTTCTGCGGCCTTTCCAGCTGTTGCAGATGTCTTGTGAGGTACATACCAAATGGGGTGTTGTACTCTATAATGGGTCTAATGAGGGATGAGTACAGTGGGACAATTACCTCCTTTTTTCTGGATGAAAAGCCCTTAGTGATGAGATGTGCCACATAGAAGGATTTCCTGACTGTTGTGGAAATGTGTTTATCGAAGGTGAGACCACTGTCCACCTGTGTCCCTAAGTCTCTCATCACACTTTCAGTGTTTAGTGTACTGCCACCTATGTGGTAATTCATGGGTACATGGTTTTTCCCAAAGGGGATAACTATACATTTCTTGGCATTGAGCTTGAGCCCATGCCTCTGGCACTAAGCATCTGTTTCTGTAAGGCCCTTTTGTAGAGTATCCACATCATTTGGGGATTCAATAATGGCTCCCAGTTCACAGTCATTTGTGAACTTTATTATCCAGAGTCCCTTAGTGTTGGCTTGTACTTCAGAGAAGTAGATGCCAAACAAGAGCGGTCCCAGGACTGAACCCAGAGGTACTCCACTTGTCACTTGTCTGGAGCTGGATTTGGAGTCAGCTACTTTTACAGTCTGGGTTCTGTCAGTAGGCCAGTTGGCAGCCCATCGAGTGACGTAGGGATTTATGCCCAGCTTAGTAAGTTTGTCTGTGATTCCAGGGTGGGGGATGGTGTCAAAGGCCTTGGCGAGGACCAGATAGGCTGTGTGGACTGCCTTACCCTCATCCACAGCTCTGGAGACTGATTCAAAGAAGTCAATCAGGTTCAGGAGACAAGATCGGCCCTTCACAAACCCAGACTGGGTGGAGTCCAGTGTTTGAAGGTTGCCAAAGTCTTTGTTTATAAGTTCCATGATGATGCATTCCATGCCCTTGCAGATCAGGCTCATCAGACTGATAGGATGGTAGTTCCCGGGATCCAAGGTGGATCCCCCCTTGTGGAGTGGGATAACTGTAGCTGTGTGCCACTCAGTGGGCATAAAGCCTGAGGTGAGGCTATGATTAAACATGACACTTAGGTGAGGTGCCAGTTCATTTTGTAGTTCATGTACTACACAGCCTGGGATGTCATCTGGTCCCATGGATGGTGTATTCTTAGCTTTGGAGAGTGCAGTTTCTACCTCTGTGGCTGTGATTACCGGAATTTGGCAATCTTTTGGTATTGAGATGGGCCCTTTAGGGGGTGAGAGAGGGGTGAAGTTGGCACTAAGTCGATCTGCCAGGTTATTGGCAATATCCCTGGGATCAGTAAATTTAATGGCATTCTGTTGTAGCTCAGAGCATATCTGAGCATTACCATTTAGATTCCTGACATAACTATAGAAAGCCTTGTGGTTGTCTTTTGAATCTTTGGCAATTTTATTTTCATAACTAGCTTTGGAGGATTTTATGAGGCATCTCAGCTTCTTACTGAGGCTGGTAAGGGAGTTTTTTGCATCCTGGGATTTTCCTCTTTTCTGCAACAGTTTCTTTCTTCTGTTGTATAGTTTGTTTATGGCAGGGGACCACCAGATTGGCTTCCTTTTTTTGGAGGAGAACTTCTTGGTTCTATTTAGGATGGCACGATTCATGCAGGAGTGGATGTGCTTGTACAGTGCCTTAGTGTAGGATTCAGCAGTCAAATTTTCAGCTCCCGTCTGCATGGGTGTCGTGAAGTTTGTCACTTCAGACTTGAGCAGCATGAAGCTGGCTTTGGAGAAGTTTTTTATGGAGGTTTCCTTATGGGGTGGAGGGGTGGGGGTGGTATGTGGATGTCAAGGGTGATTCGCTTATGGTCAGACCTGACCAATGAGGGGGTGACCACTGGTGTGGAGCATCTATCTCCCATGTTGGTAATGATGAGGTCTAGGATATTGGAGCCCCTGGTGGGACAATGGATTAGCTGATCCAGGGCTTTGGAATTTATGAATTCCAAGAACCGTTGGGAAAAGGTGTTGGTACCTGAGTAATTTTCCCAGTTAATGGCAGGGTAGTTGAGATCAACCACTATTAGGGTGTTTGGTTGTATCTTAATATTTTCCAGTATGTTTAGAAAGGTGTACTGAGAATCTTGGGGCATGGTGGGGGATCTGTAGCAAGCTACAATTTGGATTGCAGTCTTACCTAGTGTTAGTTGCACCTGGAGAATTTCAGATGCATTGTGTTGGGCAACTAGCTTGGAGGTGTGAATATCCTTGGTGAATATGGACACTCCTCCACCTTTAGTGTTTCGGTTTTGGTTTGGTGGCCGAAAAGTGTGGTAAGAGTTGTAGCCTGGTATTGCAGGAGTGATCTCTGGAGCCTTGAACCAGGTCTCAGTTACTGCACAGATATCGATGTTCTCCATTTTTAGGAGAGTGCATTTTGAGGTTTAGACTTCTAGCATTGAGTAGCATTACCTTCAGATTTTGCATGCTTGTATCTGTTACGGTGGTGGTTTTGTCCTTTGAACCTTGCCTAAAAAAGGCACTATAGGGGTGGCAAGAGCTTTAGCCAGTAACCTGAATCCCAGGGGTGACAGATGCAGACAATCTCTGGCAAGGCATCGTGGTTTGTCGATCATGTCATCCCAGGCAGACAGACAAGGGCACCCGCAGGCAGGTGCAAGGGGGTGCACTTGCACCCCCCTGGAATCGGCTGACTAGTTAATGCAATTTAAAAAAAAGTTTTTTTTTTTAGTGAGTTCTTCTTTAAGAAGAAAGAAGTCCATGCTGACATCATGTGTTCTTCTTTAAGAAGTCCAGTCGTGGGCATGCTGACATCATCGCTCATATTTACAGGTTTGCGAGCGGGAACTCACACGGATGGTTTCGCAAGCGGGAGGAAACGAGCGGAAGATGGGACAATTTCAGAGTGTGTGTGTGTGTGTGTGTGTGTGTGTGTGTGTGTGTGTGTGTGTGTGTGTGTGTGTGTGTGTGTGTAAAATGCCCCAGGTGTTACATGGTGGTGGGTAGAGAATAAGGCTTGAACCCTGTACCTTGAGCCCAAGTGGCAAGAGCCTGAATTCCCTACCCACCACCATTTGTAAAAATGTTGCAGGTTTTTCCCTCATACTTTTTCTGTTCCTCATAAAATCTGTGGTTTCTGTATTTGTGTCCTTGTTGCCTGACAGCTACATGTTCTCTGGTTTGTTTCTTGGCTGTCTGGAGTGTTTCTCCCTGGGCCTCTGCTAAAAATTAGCTTTTTTACCAAGTCAGACTTTCCTGGTTAACAAATGTTAAAAAAAATGGACACTCATTTCAATATCAGACTTCATATTCTTCAGAAATTGCATGGTAACAAAAGCTTTTATTCTAGCAATTTTCTAAGTGTACAAGATGGATATTTGAAATGTATCCCTGTCTTTGGGACTGTATTCCCCCCATTATTGGCTTCATCCAGGTTTTGTGCTAAGGTTGAGAGCTATGGTAAGAACT
Source organism: Protopterus annectens (assembly GCF_019279795.1). NCBI lineage: Eukaryota > Metazoa > Chordata > Ceratodontiformes > Protopteridae > Protopterus > Protopterus annectens. The sequence goes on along the minus strand of NC_056743.1, from coordinate 1,000,039,756 downwards.
GAATTCACTGAATATGTTTGGGGGCTGTATTCACCCAGTATTGGCTTTGTTCAGGTATTTATTGGCTTCATCCAGGTTTTGTGCTAAGGTTGAGAGCTATGGTAAGAACTGAATTCACTGAATATGTTTGGGGCTATATTCCCCCATTACTGGCTTTGTCCGGGTGTTTTTTGCTAAGAGGTTGAGAGCTATGGTGAGAACTGAATTCACTGAATGTTTGGGGGCTGTATTCACCTAGTATTGGCTTTGTTCAGGTATTTTGTGCTAAGAGGTTGACAGCTGTGCTATGGTGAGAACTGAATTCACTAAATGGTAGTCATTTGTTTCAGTCTTCCTTTTTCACAAAACAGCTGATTTGGCATAGTGGTATGTTGCTCTGACTGTTTTGCACAAGAAGTGGCAGTGAAATGTATGGTGGTAACGCAGCATTTTATTCTAGCAACTTTCCAACATTATACAAGCAATGTTTAAAATGTGTCCCTGGTTTTTGGCCTTTTGTCCCCCCCCAATAAATTTTGGCTTTTTCCAGATTTCTTGTGCTGCAAAGTTCAGAGATACAGCTGAGTGTCCAGTAGATTTTACAAGGAGCTGAGAGCTGCAGGGGAGCAAAAATTTAGTGCTGCTTATGTTTAGTCTGCTTGTATTGTTAATAGCACAACAGATAGTGTACTTGCTTTTGATGATGAAGGCTGTGGGCTCTACTCCCACAGTAGGTAGATGCATTGCTGATACTGTACTGTGTTGTAAAGGGGGTGGATGCTGCAGTCCTTTTGGCAAATATACCTAGTAACTATGAACCTGTTATCAGTTTGCTATCCATTCCCTATTGCGGTATTACTAGCTTATCATTTTTTTATTGCATGCAACAAAGGCAATTTATTCTTCAAGGGTAACAGGCACTTTATTTGTAGATTAAACAATGACATATAAAGTTGTTTGCTAGCAGCAACCTCTTTATTAGTTACAAATTTCTTTAATGTGGATTTTACTACAGAGATTGTGCATATTTTTTACTGATACTGGTGGACTATAGAAGGTCGAGTAGACTTTTTATGATGGAAATGTTCTGAATTGGGCAGTTTTGTCATTGGTGTATGCATTTTGTTTCATTGTTTACTGGAAAAATGTTCAAAACAATAAATTTAAAATGCCCTCTAACAACTGTACTCTATTGTACAAGGAATATAATGTAATACAGTCAGGAAGGTGTATCAAAGAGCATGTGTATGTTATGTTCGAGGGGCCTATGATTTTGAAGACAGCCCAGAGTTAATATTTATCTGCCACTGGCAAAATGTATTTTCTTTGAATGTGGGTTTCAATGCTGTTTCAATGCATGTGAGTTTCAAGGGCAGAGAAGTTTTAATGTTGAGTCTATTTTCATTGTGAGACTGCATTGCTTTGTTTAACATATATGTATTAGGGTTTGTGCTGTAAAATGCAAAATAAAACTTTCAAATGAAATCTAAATCATCGCAGAAGTAAAACAGTATGCACATTACAGTGTTTATGGTAAATGGGGCAAAATAACCAAGGAATGGGACATTGGAATGGCGGCAGGGGGGAGGCTCCATTCAACCATGATTTTGTGAGGGGGGTAGCAAACTCAGACAGCCCTGGTTGAACTATACCTCTCAGTTGTCCATATATTTGCAGAATGAATAGATATTTGCTTCTTATTTTTAGTTTGTTCCTCATAAAATTTGTGGTTTTTTAGCAAATCATTTAGGAATGAAGTCACTAAATGACAGACATTGAGTTTCGGAAGTCATAACCTTCAGAAAAATGCATGCTAATGCAAGACTGTCTTAAGTTTATACAAGAGCAATTTTTAGTAGTGTTTGTATGTTCCCCCAATATATTTGGCCTTGTCCAGATTTCCTGCATTAAGAGGTTGAGAGGTACGTGCAAATCACTTTGTAGATTAGGAATATCCAAACCTCTCAATTGTCCCCAATTTTGGCTCAAAATGTTGCTCTCCCCTAATAATCCCTCCTCCAAAATGGCAATTTTGGAAGATAATGTGGAGGGTTTACAATTATATATAACTGTAATGATCAGAGTTATAGATTACTTTTATTTCAGAAATGCATACAGATGTTCTTATTTTGTTAGCTGCTCAAGTTAAAAATGTTAATATTAAAAAGGTGTCCCTTTTTTGACAGGTTCCCAGCTGTATTGTGTGGCAACTTTATATTTCTGCATCATATTTTGGTCCGTTTTTCATAAAATTGTGGTTTTCTGGCAAATTAGTGGCAAGTCATTAAAGACTGAAGTTAGAAAATAATGGCAGACATTTGAGTTTCAGATTTTATACCCTTCAGAAAATTCGTGCTAATGCAAGATCTACTACTGTTCTATTATCTAAGTTAATAAGAGCAATATTTAAACATTGGCCTTATTTTTGGGCCTGTGTCCCACTTCTAGTTCTATGTATGGCTTTGCCCAGATTTTTTGCTCTGAAGTTGAGAGGTATGAGTGTCAGAGCCATCACTGTCAGCCAGAGACATTTCAAATTATGACATACTTATTGCACCCCACACCCCCCATTGTAGTGGCTCTGGATGTGTCCAAGGAAGGCAAGGAGCAGTTATGCAGTGTAAGTGTGCAGAGTATTCCCCCATCCAAGGTAGATCACAAATACGACAGTGGCTTTTCATCTGTCCTTGATTTTGCAGAATGTTCTGGTTTTCTGTCAGATTTTTATACTGTTGATTTATGCTTCTTATTATTCAGGAACTGCATGCTGTCACAGTGCCCTGTTGCTCTGTTTAAGTAGCCATGGTTTAATGAACATCAGGTAAGCTTGTCGGAGATTGTAAGATGCAAGTAAGCTTTAGTAAGCATACTGTTAAAGAATTACCAGCATTGAAAGCCTTTTCGTTGTTGCCATGCAGAGAATATTTACATAACTAGATAATGTATAAGCCTTGGGTATTGAAATGCATATGACAGTATTTGTAATAAAAGGACAGGATTACAGTATTTTCAGAAGCTCATTACATTTTATTGGAGACCAGTGTCTTATAGCAGTGTCTGTGTGTTAGTACACTTGTAGTTGGGTGGCTTTAATGGTATATGGTAAATAAGCATTGCTACCTTACTTAAAAGCCAAGCCCTGCAACAACTAGGTAAGCTCCACACTGAAGTCAAAACACAATAGCTTTGGTGGGTAAATGTACTCTGTAGTAATCAAAAAAGGCAAATGTTTGAAATAACTACAGCTTATGTGCAAACACAATAGGTAGTAATGAAACAATGCCCTGCTAAAAATGCTTTAATGCTCCACATTGCTGAGCTGCAGATCACAGTTATTATCACTGGCTATCAGTATTTCACCCACTTCAGATCAAGCACGGTGCCGTTCTGTGCAACCTTCCCAGAACTAATTCAAGTCTGACCAGAATTATTTGGTGTGTGTGTGTATAAGAGGGAGGTAGCATACCACTCAGCTGTCCAGGTTTTTGCAGAATGTCCAGATTTTTGCCCCATATTCCTCCTAAAAAGGATTGAAGTCGCTAAATAATGAGAGACATTTCAGTTTTAGACGTCATATCATTTAGAAAAATGCATACTAACACAAATCCTGTTACTCTTGCAATTTTTTAAGTTTATGAGAGCCATATTTATAATCTGTCCCTATTTATTTTAGGCTTTGTCCAGATTTCTTGCACTAAGGTTGAGGCCTTGAGGGCAAGGGAGCCCGCAGGATTTTTTGCAGGGGGGTGCAAAACCAAGCCCCACCCACACAGCCCCACCCCCTCTGCTGCCCCGCCCACTAAGCCCCACCCCCATCCCCTGCCCACGCAGCCATTCCAGTGTCCCATTACTTGGCTATTTCTCCCCATTTGTCATAGACACTGTTCAAATCTCTCAGTGTGCATACTGTTTTATGCTTTACTTCTACAATGATTACAGATATCTGGATTTCATTTACAACTTTTATTTCAAATTTTATAGCACAAACACTGATAGACATTTACTAAACCTAAACCAAGCAATAGTCTTACAATGAAAACAAACAGCATTAAAACTTCTCTACCTTTGAAACCCACATTCAGAAACAGCATCGAAACCACATTCAACGAACATGCATCTGGCCAGTGGCAGGGTAAGTTTACCTTTGGCCTGTTTCCAAATCATAGGCTCCTTGCACATTTTTAGAACCATGCAAAAGTTATTTGATTCACCTTCCTGACTGTATTAATTATACTACATAATAATTGAATTATATCCCTTGTATAATACAGCACCACTTGTTAGAGTGCATTTTAAATTTATAGTTCTGAGCATTTTTCCTTTAAGCAATGAAACAAATCATATGAACCAATAATGACAACCTGCCCAATTCAGAACATTTCAACCATAAAGGGCCACTCAAACATCTGTCATACAATCCACCAATATCAATCAATATGCAGAATCTCTGCAGAAGTAAAAGTCATCTGAATAATTCCACATTAAAGAGATCCAAACCAATGAAGAGGTTGTTGCTAGAAAAAGCTTTATATTTCAGTGTTTCTTTTACAAATTCACTGCCTGTTGCCCTTGAAGAATAAATTGCCTGTGCTACATTAAAATAAATGGTAAGTTGGTATATTGCAATGGGGAATGGGTGGCAAGCTGAAAAACAGGTTCATAGTTATTAGGTGTCTCATCCAAAGGAGGACATACTAAGAACAGCAGTACCATACCCCCCCTTAAAATACAAATGTACATGCTGTATGAATAGAACCTACAGCCCTTTGCATCAAGATGCTTCCTACTGTCCTAACACTGCTTTAAAATTCTATACCACAATAATGATACCATTTGCTAAACAAAACAGTTGCACATTTTAAGCAGACTTAGCATGAGCAGCATTAACCTTTGCTTCCCTTGAAGCTCATAATTCCTTGAAAATGCACTTGAAAACAAATTCCACCTGTTAGATCTAACTAGGGCATTTCTCTCTCTCTCTCTCTCTCTCGAATCTGTCACACACCTCAACTTCTTAGTGCAAGAAATACATAAATAGATTTTTCAAAGTTACAACAACTTTAAACTGTGTGTGACCATGGTGTGTTAGTTTTTGACAGAAAGGTATAAAGGAATTCATGTCTATGTATATAGTTGAATCTCTCTGTACTGAAGTACTCCCTACCATGATGCAGCTTTAATAAATAGTGTGTTTGCATTCAGAAACTGTTACAGCTTTTATACTGAATTTTATAGCTACATGAATTAGAAAATAACCAATTTCCTTTTCAGAGCCTAAGCTAAAAGTCCACTCCTTACAAGCACTGCTTCCCCTGGAAAACATCTATATATGCATCATCACAGAGACCTAGTTCAAGACCGATGACAGCACTCCTTTAATGCAGAATTTCAATACCTGCCACAAGTTCAGGCCTACCACCTTAGATGAAAGGGTGATGGTGTCTACATATTCTTAAAGAACAATTCATCTCCAGACTTGCTAGGTGAGATAATGACGTGGAATTCCTCTGCATACAACTTAGCATTAACAAAACTCCTTACTGTGTCATACCTAACTCTCTATGTACCCCATCAGTCCATATCTCCTACCTAACTAATATAGTGTCCCTATGCATTAAGCCAACAACATTATTCTAGGAGACTTCAATCACGTTTTCTTCCAAAATTTCCATTTTGAGGAGGGATTATTAGGGGAGATCAACATTTTGAGCCAAAACTGGGAACAATGAAGAGGCTTGGATATTCCTAATTCTACAAAGCGATTTGCACATACCTCTCATCCTCTTAATGCAGGAAATCAGGACAAGGCCAAATATTGGGAGAACATACAAACACTACTAAAAATTGTTCTTGTACAAACTTAAGACAAGTGATAGAATAGCAGGTCTTGCATTAGCATACATCTTCTGAAGGTTATGACATCTGAAACTCAATGTCCATCATTTAGTGACTTCATTCCTAAATTATTTGCTAGAAAATCACAAATTGTATGATGAACAAACCAAAAATAAGAAGCAAATATCTATTCATTCTACAAAAATATGGGCAACTGAGAGGTACAGTTCAATCGGGGCTGTCTGAGATTGCTACCCCCTCACAAAATCATGGTCGAATGGAGCCTCCCCTGCAGCCATTCCAATGCTGCATTCCTTGGTTATTTTGCCCCAGTTACCATAAGCACTGTAATGTACATACTGCTTTACTTCATGATGACTTAGATTTCATTTGAAAGTTTTATTTTGCATTTTACAGCACAAACCCTAATAGATATCTGTTAAACAAAGCAATGCAGTCTCACAATGAAAATAGACTTAGCATTAAAACTTTTCTGCCTTTGAAACTCACATGCATTGAAACAGCATTGAAACCCACATTCAAAGAAAATACATTTTGCCAGTGGCAGATAAATATTAACTTTGGGCTATTTTCAAAATCATAGGCCCCTTGAACATGAAACATACACATGCTCTTTGATACACCTTCCCGACTGCATTATATTATATTCTTTGTACAATATAGTACAGTTGTTAGAGGGCATTTTAAATTTATTGTTTTAAGCATTTTTCCAGTAAACAATGAAACAAAATGCATACACCAAATGACAAAACTGCCCAATTCAGAACATTTCCATCATAAAAGTCTACTCAACCTTCTATAGTCCACCAGTATCAGTAAATATGCACAATCTCTGTAGTAGTAAAATCCACATTAAAGACATCTGTAACTAATAAAGAGGTTGCTGCTAGCAAACAACTTTATATGTCATTGTTTCATCTACAATAAAGTGCCTGTTGCCCTTGAAGAATAAATTGCCTATGTTGCATGCATTAAAAAAATAAGCTAGTAATACCACAATAGGGAATGGATAGCAAACTGATAACAGGTTCATAGTTACTAGGTATCTTTGGCCAAAAGGACTGCAGCATCCACCCCTTTCATAACACAGTACAATATCAGCAATGCATCTATCTACTGTGGGAGTAGAACCCACAACCTTGAGCATCAAAAGCAAATACACTAGCTGTTGTGCTATTAACAATGCAAGCAGACTAAGCATAAGCAGCACTAAACTTTTGTTCCCTGCAGCTCTCAGCCCCTTGTAAAATCTACTTAACACTCAGCTGTATCTCTGGACTTTGCAGCACAAGAAATCTGGAAAAAGCCAAAATTTAATGGGGCAAAACCAGGGACACATTTTAAACATTGTTTGTATAATGTTGGAAAGTTGCTAGAATAAATGCTGCATTACCACCATATATTTCACTGCCGTCTTGAACCCAGGGGACCCTGTGCAAAACAGAGCAACATACCATTATGCCAAATAAGCTGTTTTGTGAAAGAGGAAGATGGAAACTTAAATGGCTACCATCTAGTGAATTCAGTTCTCACCATAGCACAGCTGTCAACCTCTTAGCACAAAACACCTGAACAAAGCCAATAATGGGTGAATACAGCCCCAAACATTCAGTGAATTCAGTTCTCACCATAGCTCTCATCAATCTCTTAGCAAAAAACAACCGGACAAAGCTAGTAATGGGGGAATATAGCCCCCTGCCCCAAACATATTCAGTTCTTACCATAGCTCTCAACCTTAGCACAAAACCTGGATGAAGCCAATAATGGGGGAATACAGTCCCAAAAATAGGGACAAATTTCAAATAACCATCTTATACACTTAAAAAATTGCTAGAATAAAAGCTTTTGTGTTACCATGCACTTTCTGAAGAATATGAAGTCTGATATTCAAATGTGTGTCATTTTTAACATTTGTTAACCAGGAACGTCTGACTTGGAACAAAAGCTAACTTTTAGTAGGTAAGGCACCCCAGCCAAGAATCAAACCAAAGAACATGTAGCTGTCAGGCAACACTGCTACCACTGCATCAATGCACTACTGGCTTTGCAAGGGCACAAAAATACAGAAACCACAGATTTTATGAAGAACAGATCTTAAAATGCATCCATTCTACACTTCCTTTTATACAAATACAGAGGAAATACCATACTTTCAATTTAACAATCAATCAATTAATCCAATAGCTACTTAAAGTCACAATTGCTTAGATACACTCAGTAATTAAACCTGAACTCTAGCTACAATTGCAACCTACAAGTATACATTATATTCTATGGGTTTGAGCACACTAGATAATGCATAGACATTTCTCACCGCTACAAATCTATGAACATGAACTAAATATAGAATGAAAACACATTATAAAACAAAATAAAATAAAATATTAATAATCTCCGACAAAAATATATATAAAGTTAATATAATACCATTAAACAAAATATATGAAAACAAGCATATATACTATGTATGTGCATAAATATAAATGCATATTTGTACTTGTTGTGGAGTGACTTGAGTTTGTGCATTATGTGGCGGATCCTGGCACCCAACAGGCAGCTGATAGTAACTTTCTCCTTGTTTAGCCTGAGGAGTGGAACATCAGTGTGCCTGACTATAGAGTCACCAATGACTAGAGTGTTGGATATGTTGTTATGACTTATGGGCTGTGGTTGAGTGACACACTGAGTTTGTGAGCTATGTGTCATTTGGGTCGTGTTGGGGGGCTGGAGGTTGCTTGCATTGCTGCTTTGGAAGTCCCTGTTGCTTGGGCAGATTTTTATTGAGAGCCTCCATGAATGTAGGTGTGTGTTTTGTGTTTCTATGTGTGTGTTTTGTTGGTGTAGGTTTTGAGGGACTATGTGATGAGTGTGGTGTGGTGCAAGTGTTTACCCTCTCCTCTTGACTGTCTAGTCCAGTCTTGGTTGAAGAGAGCTTTGGTTCCAGTTTGGCTATATAAGAGCATCTCTCACAGGTTATAGTGTTGGGTGGTAGGAGGAGAGGGTTGTCTGTGTACATGAGGCAATTGCTGCATTGCCCCAGGATGCCCAGATTCATCAGGTAGATAGGAGAAAACACCGGTAGCTGACCCTTAGACATGCCTGGATAGGTGCTTATTTATTAAGTACTAAAACTTGTTTTCCTCTAGACAAGTGAGGAAAGTTGAGTGCTGTAGTAAATTGTAGCTTATTTAGTGCTTACAATGAGTTCTGAACAAGTGCTGAGCTCAAAGAAACAGATTTGAGTGCTACAACTAAAAATTTTTGTCATTGGTGTATGCATTTTGTTTCATTGTTTACTGGAAAAATGTTCAAAACAATAAATTTAAAATGCCCTCTAACAACTGTACTCTATTGTACAAGGAATATAATGTAATACAGTCAGGAAGGTGTATCAAAGAGCATGTGAATGTTATGTTCGAGGGGCCTATGATTTTGAAGACAGCCCAGAGTTAATATTTATCTGCCACTGGCAAAATGTATTTTCTTTGAATGTGGGTTTCAATGCTGTTTCAATGCATGTGAGTTTCAAGGGCAGAGAAGTTTATATTTTCATTGTGAGACTGCATTGCTTTGTTTAACAGATATGTATTAGGGTTTGTGCTGTAAAATGCAAAATAAAACTTTCAAATGAAATCTAAATCATCGCAGAAGTAAAACAGTATGCACATTACAGTGTTTATGGTAAATGGGGCAAAATAACCAAGGAATGGGACATTGGAATGGCGGCAGGGGGGAGGCTCCATTCAACCATGATTTTGTGAGGGGGGTAGCAAACTCAGACAGCCCTGGTTGAACTATACCTCTCAGTTGTCCATATATTTGCAGAATGAATAGATATTTGCTTCTTATTTTTGGTTTGTTCCTCATAAAATTTGTGGTTTTCTAGCAAATCATTTAGGAATGAAGTCACTAAATGACAGACATTGAGTTTCGGACGTCATAACCTTCAGAAAAATGCATGCTAATGCAAGACTGTCTTAAGTTTATACAAGAGCAATTTTTAGTAGTGTTTGTATGTTCCCCCAATATATTTGGCCTTGTCCAGATTTTCTGCATTAAGAGGTTGAGAGGTACGTGCAAATCACTTTGTAGATTAGGAATATCCAAACCTCTCAATTGTCCCCAATTTTGGCTCAAAATGTTGCTCTCCCCTAATAATCCCTCCTCCAAAATGGCAATTTTGGAAGATAATGTGGAGGGTTTACAATTATATATAACTGTAATGATCAGAGTTATAGATTACTTTTATTTCAGAAATGCATGCAGATGTTCTTATTTTGTTAGCTGCTCAAGTTAAAAATGTTAATATTAAAAAGGTGTCCCTTTTTTGACAGGTTCCCAGCTGTATTGTGTGGCAACTTTATATTTCTGCATCATATTTTGGTCCGTTTTTCATAAAATTGTGGTTTTCTGGCAAATTAGTGGCAAGTCATTAAAGACTGAAGTTAGAAAATAATGGCAGACATTTGAGTTTCAGATTTTATACCCTTCAGAAAATTCGTGCTAATGCAAGATCTACTACTGTTCTATTATCTAAGTTAATAAGAGCAATATTTAAACATTGGCCTTATTTTTGGGCCTGTGTCCCTCTTCTAGTTCTATGTATGGCTTTGCCCAGATTTTTTGCTCTGAAGTTGAGAGGTATGAGTGTCAGAGCCATCACTGTCAGCCAGAGACATTTCAAATTATGACATACTTATTGCACCCCACACCCCCCATTGTAGTGGCTCTGGATGTGTCCAAGGAAGGCAAGGAGCAGTTATGCAGTGTAAGTGTGCAGAGTATTCCCCCATCCAAGGTAGATCACAAATACGACAGTGGCTTTTCATCTGTCCTTGATTTTGCAGAATGTTCTGGTTTTCTGTCAGATTTTTATACTGTTGATTTATGCTTCTTATTATTCAGGAACTGCATGCTGTCACAGTGCCCTGTTGCTCTGTTTAAGTAGCCATGGTTTAATGAACATCAGGTAAGCTTGTCGGAGATTGTAAGATGCAAGTAAGCTTTAGTAAGCATACTGTTAAAGAATTACCAGCATTGAAATCCTTTTCGTTGTTGCCATGCAGAGAATATTTACATAACTAGATAATGTATAAGCCTTGGGTATTGAAATGCATATGACATTATTTGTAATAAAAGGACAGGATTACAGTATTTTCAGAAGCTCATTACATTTTATTGGAGACCAGTGTCTTATAGCAGTGTCTGTGTGTTAGTACACTTGTAGTTGGGTGGCTTTAATGGTATATGGTAAATAAGCATTGCTACCTTACTTAAAAGCCAAGCCCTGCAACAACTAGGTAAGCTCCACACTGAAGTCAAAACACAATAGCTCTGGTGGGTAAATGTACTCTGTAGTAATCAAAAAAGGCAAATGTTTGAAATAACTACAGCTTATGTGCAAACACAATAGGTAGTAATGAAACAATGCCCTGCTAAAAATGCTTTAATGCTCCACATTGCTGAGCTGCAGATCACAGTTATTATCACTGGCTATCAGTATTTCACCCACTTCAGATCAAGCACGGTGCCGTTCTGTGCAACCTTCCCAGAACTAATTCAAGTCTGACCAGAATTATTTGGTGTGTGTGTGTATAAGAGGGAGGTAGCATACCACTCAGCTGTCCAGGTTTTTGCAGAATGTCCAGATTTTTGCCCCATATTCCTCCTAAAAAGGATTGAAGTTGCTAAATAATGAGAGACATTTCAGTTTTAGACGTCATATCATTTAGAAAAATGCATACTAACACAAATCCTGTTACTCTTGCAATTTTTTAAGTTTATGAGAGCCATATTTATAATCTGTCCCTATTTATTTTAGGCTTTGTCCAGATTTCTTGCACTAAGGTTGAGGCCTTGAGGGGTGTGGTATGTTTGTGTGAGAGAGAGAGAGACAGTGAAATGCCCAAGTTAGAGTTAGCAGGTGGAATTTATTTTCAAGTACATTTTCAAGGCACTGTGAGTTTTAAGGGAAGCGAAGTTTACTGCTGCTCATGCCAAGACTATTTACAATGTGGAATTGTTTTGTTTAGCAAATGGTATCTCTATTGTGGTATAAAGTTTTAAAGCTATGTTAGTAGCACCACAAGTAGAATACTTGCATCTTAATGTAGAGGCTTGAGGTTCTATTCCTACAGCATGTACACGTGTATGCTGCAGTCCTGAGGATGTCCTCCTTTGGATGAGATGCCTAATAACTATGAACCTGTTTTTCAGCTTGCCATCCATTTTCTATTGCAATATACCAGCTTACCATTTTTTTAATTTAACATAGGCAATTTATTCTTTGACGGCAGCAGGCACTGAATTTGTAGATGAAACACTGAAATATACAGTTGTTTTCTAGCAACAACCTCCCCATTAGTTTCAGATATCTTTAATGTGGAATTATTCAGATTACTTTTACTTCGGCAGAGATTGTGTGTATTGACTGATATTGGTGGATTGTAATGAGTGGCCTTTTATGGTTGAAATGTTCTGAATTGGACAGTTTGTCATTACTGGTTTGTATGTTTTGTTTCATTGCTTACTGGAAAAATGTTCAAAACTATAAATTTAAAACACTCAAACAAGTGTTGCTGTATAATACAAGGGATATAATTCAATTATATATTATATATTATAATTAATACAATCAGGTAAATCAAATAACTTTTGCATGGCCCTAACAGTGTGCAAGGAGCCTATTGCTTGAAAACAGTTCAAAGGTAAATAACCTGCCACTGGCCAGATGCATTTTCTTTTAATGTGGGTTTCAATGCTGTTTCACTGAATGTGAGTTTCAAAAGTAGAGAAGCTTTAATGCCAAGTCTGTTTTCATTGTAAGACTATTGCTTTGTTTAGGTTTAGTAAATGTCTATCAGTGTTTGGGCTATAATGTTTGAAATAAAAGTTGTAAATTAAATCCAACTGCCTGTAATCATTGTAGAACTAAAGCATAAAACAGTATGCACACAGAGATTTGAACAGTGTCTACGGCAAATGGGGAGAAATAGCCAAGTAATGGGACACTGGAATGGCTGTGTGGGCGGGGCTTGGGGTGGGTGGACTTGGGCGGGGCGGTGTTGGCAGGGGGCGGGGAGAGCTATGTGGGTGGGGCTCTGGGTTTGTACCCCCCTGCAAAAAATCCTGCGGGCTCCCTTGTAGACAGATACTGGATCCCCTTTGAATGACACCAAAAGCTTAGCCAATTGTTGAAGTCAATCATTTTGCCCTTATACTGTGGTATCATTCTGGGCGAAGGCAGGATACTACTCAGGATTTGGTTGAAACAGTCTGTTTCTGCATGTGTGTATTAACTCAGTACTAAAGAAATATAATAAGGTAGCTTAAAGTTACACAAAGCAATATTATTAGAAGCTTTTTTCATTTTATGGCCACTAGATATACAGTACTATTGGTTTTATTTTCAGTCTTTGTATGGTATACATTCTCTGGCATAACAACCATAAAGAACAATCTTCTATCATGTACATACCTCTCAAATGTCAAGTTTTTTGCAGAATGTCCAGATTTTCATCTCATATTTTGATCTGTTCCTCATAAAATGTGCGGTTTACTGCCAATTCACTGGGGATTGACACCCCTAAATAATGACATACATATGAGTTTCAGACTTCACGCCTGTCTCTGTGGCACAAAGTGTAAGTGAAGTGAGCTTAGAGAAAGAGGACACATAATATCCTTCAGAAAATGCATGCTAACACGTCCTGTTATTTTATCAACTTTCTAAGTTTATAAAAACAATATTTAAAATATGTCCCTATTTTTAGGCCTTTGTCCTCACATTATTTTAAGCTTTGCCCAGATTTCTTGTGCTAAGAGGATGAGAGGTATGACCGTGTGTATGCATGCATATATGTATTCATACATAATACACATGCACGTGTATATACAGGTATTGTACACAGTTAATTGTTCTTAAAACAAATTTCATACATGTAGTACTTCCCTGGAACAGCAGAGGGAGACAGTTGCTGAGTAATTACTGCAGACACTTGTGCACAATGAAAAAGGTCAAGCACGTATGAGCTGCAACGCACTGGGGTTGTGGTCAAAGTTGTAATAACTCATCAGGCTTAATGAAACAACAACAGGTACTACAGTGAGAGTCCGGTATGGAAAGGAAAAAAGAAAAAATTGCTGAAAGAAGGCCCACAACGACAGATATCTCCATAAAAAGCTTACATATTTCTCTGTTCAGAAATGAGATTACTCAGAAAGCTGTGGATGATATTCTCACTTTTTAGGTGAAGTTTTATGTGACACTTTTGTTTTGGGGACATATACTAACAAAGCTGGAAAAGTGGGGACCAAAGAGGATTACTTAGTAAAGTTTGTGATTAAGCACTAGTTAGGGAGGCTCTTAATTTAAAAATGCACGTTCCACTACATAGTGTGGTTATAATGTAAAAAAAAGAAAGGAGTAAATGCAAATGATTAACTAACTGCTTATCTGATTATATTGAATCAACACTTTTGGATGCACTGGGTAGTATATCCATGGTCAAAGGTTGTTAAAATCTAAGCACTTGACATTGAATTTATGTGATCATGCTACTGTAGTTCTGTTTACTAAATATATGTCAGAATATGCTGATATAAACAATTCAGCACTGCCCTTTTTTGGATTTTGGCCCAGCAAGGGCACATAGTGGTCAAGTACAGTAACACAATGTTGCTTGGCAGAGTGGAATACTTTGTCCTCTCATGCTACCTATACTGATCCTGCCCACACACTTGTTCAGCACATGTGACCATAAAAGAGATAAATAAAAGTACATTTTGAAGAAAAATCATCTTTGAAAAGTTACTGCTAACTATATTGCCTGAGTTTGTACATTTTCAAAACATATAATGAACTGCTAAATTGCTAAGTTCATTAAAATACAGCCCTACACAACTAGAGTTACAGTGAGTGGGGAAAGACATGTCTCAATGTATAAAGTAAAGATTTACAGGCTGAGGGAAGCAGCTTTTTGCACACAGGGCAGGGAGGTACATCTCTTTGTACTTGCAGTGCCTGACTACCAAATTAAAAATTCTGTCACAGAAAGTCATTTCATGTATCTGTTTTGCATATCTGCTTCTCCCTTTTCTCACCACTCAAGTTATTCATCCACTAACAAAAATTTCCTTGATGTCCAATCATGAGCGGACAGGTGATCCGCTGTGGCGACCCCTAACTGGGAAAAGCTGAAAGAAGAAGTAGGTAAGAAATCATTATCTCCATTAGCCATAAGTAAAGTTTCCCGTTTTAAATATGTATTTTTGATTCC